>NC_044051.1:7454273-7464273 GCF_902167405.1 Gadus morhua | reverse complement strand
GAGCTGTGGCGCCGGCTGCAGCAGTACAGCGCCAGCCTGCAGGGGGCGCTGGGGGCCAACGGGGCGCTGGACGCCAGCCTGGACGTGTCCGTCAGCGAGGCGGAGCGCCAGGACCTCTTCACACAGGCCAAGCAGGACTATAAGTCAGTCGCCACGGCAACATACCGTCACCTCCCCCGTAACCGTGCCGCCCATTTTGGATCGTACCAACCATTTTTAAGTCGATCTGTAAATATCGTCATTCAGTATATATCGTGATTCAGTAAATATCGTGATTCTGTAAAAATCGCGATTCTGTAAATACAGCGATTCTGTAAATATCTGTAACATTGCGATTCTTTATATTTCTTTACTCTCGAAATATTGCCATTCTGTAAATATGGCGATTCTCTAAATGTCGTGACTGTAAATATCGAGATTGTGTAAATATCGTGATTCTGCAAACACAGGGATTCTGTAAATACCTGTAATATTCCGATACGATATTAGTATTGTAATATCTGTTTGTAAAGCTCCGTCGTTGTCGCCAGTGGTTCATAACTGAACCAGACCTAACAGAACAGAGCGTAGTTCATGAGAGCTGTCTATAGGGGAACACACTCCCCGCCCCCCGGTGCCACTATATCTCCTCCACCGTGATTACATGGAGCGCTCTGGCCTGATACGGTGTGACGAGCTGTCATACCTGCAGGGACGCTTCTCGGCATGTCATGAATATTCATCTGAATGCCGAAGATTTCCTCATTAGCATTGTTGGTGTATGTGTTGATATGTGTGTGTGTGTCTGTGTGTGTGTGTTGATATTAATGTCTATGCGTGTGTGTGTGTTATATGCGTGTGCGTGTGTGTGTGTTTGTGCGTCCGTGTGTGTATTGTGTGTGTGTTGTTATATGTTTGTGTGTGTGTTTGTGTGTGTGTGTGTGTGTGTTAAAGTGAATATTAATGTGTGTGTGTATTCATGTGAATATTAAGTGTGTGTGTGTATTAATGTGTGTGTGTGTGTGTGTTCATGTGAATATAAAGTGTGTGTATTAATATGTGTGTGTGTGTGTGTTCATGTGTGTAGTCCAGAGAAGGCCCTGAAGGACTCCTTGCTGCCCTACGAGGCGGCCTACCTGTCCAAGTCCCTGTCCCGCCTCTTTGACCCCATCAACCTGGTGTTCCCCATGGGGGGGCAGGCCCCGCCCTCCCCCGACGAACTGGACAGCATCATCAGGACCATCAGCAGGTACACACACGTCACACACACACACGTGTCGCAGTCCCACTCACACACACGTTCACACACACACACGTCACACACACGCTCAAACATACATTACCAGGTAGACACACGTCATACTCCGACTCACAAACACGTTCACACACACACATCAGCAGGTACACACACGTCAGCAGGTACACACACGTCAGACACACACGTTCACACACACACACGTTCACACACACATCAGCAGGTAGACTCACAACAAGGGTCTGAAGTGTTGACGTTCTAACATTCACACACACGTTCCAACGTT
This sequence comes from Gadus morhua, assembly GCF_902167405.1. Taxonomy (NCBI): domain Eukaryota; kingdom Metazoa; phylum Chordata; class Actinopteri; order Gadiformes; family Gadidae; genus Gadus; species Gadus morhua. The sequence continues at coordinate 7,462,753 of NC_044051.1, read as the reverse complement.
CACCCACACACGTTCACACACACACACACACTAGGTGTCTTGCTCACGGACACCTCGACACTTAGCTTAGGAGGAACTGGGGATCGAACTAGCAACCTTCCCTGAACTCATCCTATCCTGTTGGCGTTGTGTAGCGAGGTCGGTGGTCTGGATCACTTCATAGAGCAGGAACCTGCGGAGAATCCGTTTAAAACGTCACCACTGGCTCCAATTCGAAACAGCCATGTTCTCCATCCTATTCCTGATAAATCTGGTTCTGCCGGGGACGGTAGAGGTCAGCTGTGTCCAAAAGAGGCAGACTGAAACCCGGTCCAGCCCGTCTGTAAGGGGAGCTCAGAACACGGTGTTCTGTCGGCTCCGGGCTGCTGGCTTCTGTTGGCCCTGATGACGTGATGCCGCTCTGCCTCGTTTACATCTACGTTCAGGGTGTTTAACAGACGCTTACGTCCAAAGCCGCTCACAATAAGTACATTTGGCAGAAGAAAGAGAAACAACGATATATCTCTGTTGGTACAGTAAGGATTTTCCTAGAACCAAGTGACAAGCACATACAATCGCTAGGTTAACCCATTCACCCGTATACCGCAAAGATAGCTAGGATAAGATGCTACAGTTCCAAGTACTGTCTTAAAGTGCCAGGACGCACAACGTACAATAAGAGTGTAGGAGGGGTGTGGGGGAGGTAAATTGGGAGTAAGTTGGGAGGCCATGCAGAGATTAGGTGAACTCACTAGGTGAAAAAGTCGGTCTTGAGTCTTTTTGAGGCCATCTGCTGCTAGCTCTCCTGGAATCGTCCGACGCCAACGCGGAGGCTCTACCAGGCCACTGAACGCTCGGTAAGTCCCCTGGTCCCTATGATCGACTGCGTGGGCGTCGTCAGCAGAGCCAAGACATCCATAGGAGGCTGAACACCTCCTATGGAGGCTTTGTGGGCGCTTGGTGAAGTGGTGCGGGCAGAGCGGAGGTCAAATCCTATCGGTCGATAATAACCGCTCGTTATTGCAATTAACAGGGCATGGGTCGGTTGGTTGGTGGCCATGTCGACGCTGTCAGTAATGCGTTCTATCTACTCCGATAAAGGTAAAGGTATGCTGCTGTTTATGCAGCTGAGTGCTCAGGGTTATGCTTAGCAGCCGGCGGTCGTTCTGCTGATGACAGCTTCCCGTCCGCTGATCCACTTCCTGTCCGCCCGCAGTGAGCTGAACGTTGCCGCGGGCGACCCGGACCTGGCCGTTGCCGTCGCAAAGAACGCCGCCAAGACCGTCCAGCTGTTCTGCGTCAAGTCTGAGCAACTGGTGAGCAGTTCACCACCTCACCACCTCACCACCTCACCACCTCACCACCTCACCACCTCACCGCCTCACCACCTCACCGCCTCACCACCTCACCACCTCACCACCTCACCACCTCACCACTTAACCACCTCACCACCTCACCACCTCACCACTTAACCACCTCACCACTTAACCACCTCACCACCTCACCACCTCACCACCTCACCACCTCACCACCTCACCACTACCCGTCCAGGCTCACAGTGATGGAAGCGGATAGGCTGGCATCCTATGTCTTTCGACCTTTCTGTCTGTCTCTCTGTCTCTCTGTAAGTCTGTATGTCTTGCTCCCTGTACATCTGTCTGCCTTACTACTTGTCTCTCTGTCTGTCTCACTACCTGTCTGTCTGACTCTCTACCTGTCTGTCGCACTCCCTGTCCGTCTGCCTGCCTCACTTCTTGCCTTTCTGTCCGTCTCACTACTACCTATCCGTCTCTCGACCTGTCTGTCTGTCTCTCTGTATGTCGTCCCTCCTTTCATCGGTCAAACGTCTCTGTGTGTGGCTTCCGTCTGTTTGACAACCTTGTTTGCGCGTCTTTGTTTGTGTGTGTGTGTGTGTTTGTGTAGTTGTGCACACAGGGAGAAGCCAGCCAGGTGATTGGTCCGTTGACCGACGGCCAGCGTAAGAATGTCGCTGTGGTGAACTCCCTGTTCAGACTGCATGGGGCCGTCGCCAAGGTAACACTCTCTCAAACTCACACACCTATACACACACACACACACACACACACACACACACCCTCACTAAGTCATACACACACATATAGACACACAACACGCTCACTCACTTACTCAGACATACACACACACATACACACACATTTACAAACTCACACACGCACACACACACAAACACACACACAAACACATTTACCAACTCACACACGCACACGTATATACACACTCACTCACACACACGTATACAACACAGAAGAAGAAAGAAAGAAGAAAGGGCAGTGTGTGTGTGTGTGTGTGTGTGTCCGTCCTTCTGCTGGGGGCTCTGAGTGGCCCCAGGGGGTCCGTCCGTCCGGCTGTCCCCTTTCAGCTCCATTAAAACATGATGAAAGCCCCGTCTCGCCTCCCTCAGCGCGCGGTAATCGGGTCCCAGCCCAGCGCCGCGGGCTCTAATGAGAACCTGTCGCTCAGGGGTCCTGAACGCTGGGGCCCCGCAGGCCCCGCCGCCGCCAACCTGGTCCTGAACGCTGTGCATCGCTCCCCCCCGGCGGCCATCTTGGTTCTGAATGCTGGGCCTCGCTCCCCCCCGGCGGCCATCTTGGTTCTGAACGCTGGGCCTCGCTCACCCCCCGGCGGCCATCTTGGTTCTGAATGATGGGCCTCGCTCCCCCCCCGGCGGCCATCTTGGTTCTGAACGCTGGGCCTCGTTCCCCCCCCCCGGCGGCCATCTTGGTTCTGAACGATGGGCCTCGCTCCCCCCCCGGTGGCCATCTTGGTTCTGAACGATGGGCCTCGCTCCCCCCCGGCGGCCATCTTGGTTCTGAACGATGGGCCTCGCTCCCCCCCCGGTGGCCATCTTGGTTCTGAACGATGGGCCTCGCTCCCCCCCGGCGGCCATCTTGGTTCTGAACACGCTCAAAAGGAACCCGTGTGCGGTTCATTCCCCCGGCCGGCGGTTAGAGCCAAGATGGCAGCGAGGTTCACGAAGCCCATAGTGATCTCGATTTAGGGGACTCCGCTATGTATCCTCCGTGTTCTTGATCACGTGAGCACAGAGGGCCGGTTCCACTGGTTCAGTGGTTCTGTCAGCTCTGATCTGTGGACGCTGGCTACAGCAGAACCTTCCAGGAGGAGAGTGAACTGTAGCGTGACGGGTTGACAGTTGGACGCCGTCCCATCAATATCAAGCAGCAATATCAAAGACACTCTCCCCTCTCTCTCCCTCCCCCCTCTCCCTCCCTCCCCCCTCTCCCTCCCTCCACCGCCCCGCCCTTGCTCGCTCCCTCTCCTCCCCTCTCTCCCTCTGCCCTCTCCTCTCTCCCCCTCTCCCCCTTACCCTCGTACTCTGTCTATCTCTCCCAACCCCCCACTCCTTTTCTCTCTCTCTCTCTCTCTCTTCCTCTCTTCCTCTTCCTCCCCCACCCCCTCTCTTCCTCACACACTTCGTTGCCTTTACAAACACTGCTACCAGCTCATTGGCCAAAGTAAACACTGCACCAGACTGAGTGAGATGGAGAGTGTGTGTGTGTGTGTGTGTGTGTGTGTGTGTGTGTGTGTGCGGAAAAACGAAAGTAAACATGTGATGATGACCGTGAATCACCAAACAACCTAACTTTATGACACACTCACACACGGGACGGGAAGAGTGCATGATATAGGAAACTAAAAGTGCACTATATAGGGTGCTAATGGTGTACTATATATGAACTAATCTATGGTGCACTAGGGAAACAGGGGACTGTTTCATTAAAGGCTCTGATGGATTGAAAAGTTATAACGACAAGTATTTGACCTTTGACCCCTGGCGTTTGTCCTCTAGGTCATTTCAGGGTTGACTTCAAATCCTACAGCTGCTGAGCAAGCATTGAGATCATCTCTGGAGGTAACACACACACACACACACACACACACACACACACACACACACACACACACACACACACACACACACACACACACACACACACACGATTGCTGTTAGACGGCTTAATCGCTACAACCGGCTCTTCCCTACTGGTTACCATGCCAACAGCTGGGTTGACCCGGAGCTATCTTACTGATGTTCTAATCCTCAGAGTCAGACTCAGGACGGGTATTGTTGCTCTGTCTCTCTGTTGTTCTATCATTATCTTACTCTCTTAGTCTCTCACTCTCTAACTCTGTCACTCTGTCTCTCTGTTGTTCTATCATTATCTTACTCTCTTAGTCTCTCACTCTCTAACTCTGTCATTCTGTTGTTCTATCTCTCTCTCGTCTGTCACTCTGTCTCTCTTTCTCTCTTTCACACTGTAGTTCTGTCCCTATGTCACTCTCATTCTGTCACTATGTTGTTCTATCGTTCTGGCTCTCTGTCACTCCGTCACTCTCTCACTCTTTCACTTTCTCACTCTGTCATTCTGTCATTCTGTCTCTCTGTCTCGATGTCTCTCTGTCATTCTGTCTTTCTGTCAAATTCAAATTCAAAAAGCTTTATTGGCATGTCTATTGTGGTATACCAAACAGTGTTGCCAAAGCACTACAGTGTTACAAATATTATGCATAAAAACATAAGAGAACGTCAGAACAATGTGTGCATATAATAACTAGAGCTGTCAGTTAAACGCGTTATTAACGGCGTTAACGCAAACCAATTTTAACAGCGTTAATTATTTTAACGCGCGATTAAAGGCATACTGTACGATTTCCAGTGATATGCACTGTTTAATATGTTGTTGAAATTGGTTTTTACATCCTGACAGCAATAAATAACTTATGGGCAATGAAAAAGAAGCGAAAAAAAAACGAAATCTGTATCGGCTATAAACCTGTTAAAATGCTTACCAATCGGAGACATTGTACCCGAATCTAAAGAACCAATCACAAGCCTGCGCGTTCTCTCCCCTCTGTGTACGAGCCGAACTGAGCGCGTTCACGGAGGGCAAAGAAAGCGTTGTGGTCATAGTAGTTCATGACAGTGGACTAGACCTAGTGAGCCTACAACGTCAACACGATGGAAGAAAAAAAACAGAAGTTACCACTGCCACCGTTACTTGCCCCGGTTCATCCTTTTAAAAGGCAAGAAAAAGAAAGACAGAAACTGAAAAGGCAGCAACAAAAAAGAAGTTAGAGACTGCTCGAGGAAAAACGAGAATAAATATTGGATTAGTTTTTCAGCGATGGCGACAGCTGAGGGAGTTGAATGGCCTGAAAAGTGACGCAATGGTTGCCGTTGAAGTAAGCCGTAAGCAGCAGCAGCGCTCGTGCACGGCTCTGTGTCGAAGGGTGGGGGCAGGGAGTCCTGAAGGGTGGGGGAGGAGTTAAACGGAACTCCGAAGAGAAGCTAATTTCAAATCATGCTAGCTCTCTCACATCGTACAGTATAGCTTTAACGCGAATTATTATTTTTTCAAAAATAAATAATATTCTTTCTTTTTTTCTTTTTTTTTGGGCTCAAAACAAAGAAGCAGTAGCCTGACTGCTATGTTCAAGGCATATCTTTGTATGTTGATCGTTTAATTGCATTATAGGCTTTGTTTTTTGTACCGTCCTGTTTGGATCAGTATATGCCAATGTTGTTATCAATTAAAAAACATTTGCACAAGGCAAGCCGATGCACTTCTCCCTGTTGATAAGAGCATTAAAATGAGAAAAATGAATGGGACAAAGAATTCAAGGGATATTAGGCATAGGAAGAAAAATTACGATTAATCGCGATTAATCGTGAGTTAACTATGGCATTAATGCGATTAATCGTGATTAAATATTTTAATCACTTGACAGCCCTAATAATAACCTATTACACTTCAGCGTAACATACCGATGTGCATATTGAAATAATAGTAATATTATAGTCAAACTAAATGAATGTAAAGAGAAGCTACATAATGCACATTATTAGTTTACGAATAATCATTAAAATGAAACAAAATAAAACAGTGAGACCTGGTGTAGAATGTCATCCTCTCACTCAGTCACTCCCTCATTCTGTCACTATGTCGTCCTGTCACTCAGTCACTCAGTCACTCAGTCATTTGGTGAAGCAGTCACTCAGTCACTCAGTCACTCAGTCATTTGGTGAAGCAGTCACTCAGTCACTCAGTCATTTGGTGAAGCAGTCTTGGCCCCCAGGAGACGGGCGTAGTATTAGGCGGTGTTTGAACACGAGTTAGAGACAAACTGAGGAAGAGGAGGAGGAAAGGACAGAGCTGTCACCGCACGCCCGCATCTCAGTGTGGCGTGATGGCGGTTGCTATGGTAACCGAGCGATGAGCAGCCTCACCTCCACCTCCGGGGCTGCTGATAATGGCAATCAGCAGAACACACACACAGACACATGCCTGGACCTGGACACACACACACATACACCTGGACACACACACACGCATATCCACACAGACACACACACACACACATTGACTGGGACACACACACACACACATATCCACACAGACACACACACACATTGACTGGGACACACACACACACACACACACACACACACACACACACACACACACACACACACACACACACACACACACACACACACACACACACACACACACACACAGTGTGTCCATTGATCTTGCAGCAGATTGGATGATTAGAGCATTAGACTCATGGCACGGCTCTGTGCATTTAGATGTACACACACATAGACTGGGACACACACACACACACACACACACACACACACACACGCAGCTCAGTTCGTGCTTCAATCCGTCCTCTCAGAATGCTGAGATCCTCCAATAGATATTTACATCTGACCCGGAGAGTTACCGTGGCAACAAGGATGTCCCATAGGCCCCGGCACGGTCACATGACTTCTTCTTGTTGACTAGCCAATCAGAGCGTGCGTGGTTTTGGTTTCGTTTCTCGTTATGAGGAGCTGTGTGCGGGGGACTAATGATCATTAATCAGTTCTGGATAGTAGTCAAAGAAGCCTCCCCAAACCCGGGTTATGACACCTAACTTGAAGTTTAACTTTTAAGTTATTAAACCCTGAGATCCGACCGCACCTGTGCTGGCATCACTGCCCGCTGAGCCAATCAGGTTCATCCATCAAGGTTTTAACATGGTCGTTATTTCCTGCATGTTGTGTGAGTTCAGTCGATGGCAAGATGATGGTCGTCATGGTAACAAAGCGACATGCAGGACATCTCGTGTGTTGTCCGTGGTAACGTCACGCGTTTCTAACCTACTGTGTGTGTGTGTGTGTGTGTGTGTGTGTGTGTGTGTGCGTATATACATGTGTGTGTATACGTGTGTGTGTGTGTATATACATGTGTGTGTATACGTGTGTGTGTGTATCTACTGTGTGTGTATGTGTAACTACTGTGTGTGTTTGTATATACTTGTGTGTTCGTCTATGTGTATATACGTGTGTGTCTCTGTGTATATACGTGTGTGTGTGTGTGTGTGTGTCTGTGTATATGGTGTGTGTGTATATACGTCTGTGTGTGTGTATCTGTGTGTATCTACTTTGTGTGTGTGTGTGTCTGTGTGTATCTACTGTGTGTGTGTGTATCTGTGTGTATCTACTGTGTGTGTGTGTATCTGTGTGTATCTACTGTGTGTGTCTGTATCTGTGTGTATCTACTGTGTGTGTGTGCGTGTCTATGTGTATACTGTGTGTGTGTGTGTGTGTGTGTGTGTGTGTGTGTGTGTGTGTGTCAGGGGGTGCAGGTCCTGATGGCGGCGGCGGTGGAGCCCCTCCTCCAGTCGGTCAGTGACTCCCTGGAGGCCATCATCATCACCATGCACCAGGAGGACTTCTCTGGGTCGGGAACACACACACACACACACACACAGTCACACACACACACACACAGACACACAGCCACCGTCACACACACACACACACATACACTACCACAAAACAGATCCTCATGCTAGCATTTATCGTGTCAGATTCAGTTCAACTTCTCCAATCTGTTCTGACCCTTCAGTTTCTAATTTTGTGAATGTGTGTCTGTGCATGTCTGTGTGTCTGTATGCATGTGTGTATATGAATGAATGTGTCTCTGTGTGCGTGCGTGCATGCGTGCGTGTGTACATGTGTATGTCTGTATGTGTGTGTGTGTGTGTGGATATGTCTGTGCACGTGTGTATCTGTGTCTGGGTGGATGTGTGGATATGTGTGTGTGTGCACGTGTCTATGTATGTGTGTATACGTCTGTGCATGTGTGTGAGTGTGTGTGTGCCTGTGTATATGTATGTGTCTATCTTTGTGTATCTGTGTGAGTGTGCGTGTGCATATGTATGTGTCTGTGTGTGTATATGTGTGAGTGTGTGTGTGTGTGTGTGTGTGTGTCTGTGTCCGTGCCCCCCCCCCCCAGCCCCCTGTCCAGCGGCCATCGCCCCGAGGTGCCCTGCTCCCTGTACATGCGGGAGCTGCAGGGCTTCGTGTCGCGCTCCGTGGCCGACTACTTCCAGCACTTCCAGTGCCTGGACTTCATCTACGGCCGCACGGAGAGCATCGCCCAGCG
>NC_044051.1:7426773-7451773 GCF_902167405.1 Gadus morhua | reverse complement strand
TCTGAACCACAGCCAAACCCTTTATGAAGTCTCAGGTTGTGTTCGTTGATGCAGAACATGTATTTAAGGGGAGACTGCAGTCTCCCCTTAAACAGGTGCGTGTTAATGTACGCACTTGTCATAGTACTTGGTTTATGTAATCTTACCCTTGCTGTTTTATAAAGGGAATGGGTTAATCTAGCTTGGTTCTATGCTTATTGTACCGACAGATTGTCGTTTCACCAACACACTTTTGGTAAGAAAGGTCTGCTAGATGCCTTAAATTGTAAACACCCCTCAGTGAACTGAGCTGTTCTCAGTCAGCAGGTAATGCTGCAGTGGCGTACCTTTAACCTCTAGAGGGAGCCCTCTAATACAAGCCACACTCTGATGGTCTTTCCACTCCTCAGGGGGGCGCTGGAGGCCTACGTCCAGTCGGTGAGGACCCGACAGGGGAAGGAGTTTGCGCCCATCTATCCCATAATGCTCCAGCTGTTACAGCGGGCCACAAGCGCCACTTCCTAGGCGGTTACCGAAAGCGTTTCTGACCTGGTACATTCCAGTACTGATTTGGCGCATTAAGTCTTCACCTGAGCCGTTATAAAACTTAAGGGTGGGGCTTTAGCTTGATGAAGAACATGAGGTTGAAATCTCTTCCCATCAAATTTATTTCATGTTGGTGAAGGATATTTGTTGATGTCTGCATAATAAAGACGGGGTTCAAATCCTGCTGCCTCGACTTTTCTCCGCAGATTAATGATCTGTTCCTGAAGGTTGAACACATGTTCATGAGGCATGTTAGGATATTTGTGGGAAAATATTTCCACCATTTTTTTATTTGTACACAACTCCGTTGGGAAGCAGGGGGACGACCAATCACACAGCAGAACACTTTAATGAGGGGCCTAGATAGGCCATTTCCATTGGTTGGGAGGAGCTTCTTCCACCAGTGGCTCCCAGGGCTTCCACTCCGCCATCTTCCTGGAGAGAGCCAGCTCGCACTCCGCCTACGCACAAGACACACATTAAACAGCTGACGTTTGAACAGGCTGAAGTGATCAATTAAAAAAAAAAAAAAAAAAATCCAAAATGGAAGTCTTTCTTAACCCCACAGGAGAGGTGACGGGGTTAACCCCACAGGAGAGGTGACGGGGTTAACCCCACAGGAGAGGTGACGGGGTTAACCCCACAGGAGAGGTGACGGGGTTAACCCCACAGGAGAGGTGACGGGGTTAACCCCACAGGAGAGGTGACGGGGTTAACCCCACAGGAGAGGTGACGGGGTTAACCCCACAGGAGAGGTGACGGGGTTAACCCCACAGGAGAGGTGACGGGGTTAACCCCACAGGAGAGGTGACGGGGTTAACCCCACAGGAGAGGTGACGGGGTTAACCCCACAGGAGAGGTGACGGGGTTAACCCCACAGGAGAGGTGACGGGGTTAACCCCACAGGAGAGGTGACGGGGTTAACCCCACAGAACAGGAGAGGTGACGGGGTTAACCCCACAGAACAGGAGAGGTGACGGGGTTAACCCCACAGAACAGGAGAGGTGACGGGGTTAACCCCACAGAACAGGAGAGGTGACGGGGTTAACCCCACAGAACAGGAGAGGTGACGGGGTTAACCCCACAGAACAGGAGAGGTGACGGGGTTAACCCCACAGAACAGGAGAGGTGACGGGGTTAACCCCACAGAACAGGAGAGGTGACGGGGTTAACCCCACAGAACAGGAGAGGTGACGGGGTTAACCCCACAGAACAGGAGAGGGGGTTAACCCCACAGGAGAGGAGAGGGGGTTAACCCCACAGGAGAGGAGACGGGGTTAACCCTACAGGAGAGGAGACGGGGTTAACCCCACAGGACAGGAGAGGTGACGGGGTTAACCCCACAGGACAGGAGAGGTGACGGGGTTAACCCCACAGGACAGGAGAGGTGACGGGGTTAACCCCACAGGACAGGAGACGGGGTTAACCCCACAGGACAGGAGACGGGGTTAACCCTACAGGAGAGGAGACGGGGTTAACCCCACAGGACAGGAGAGGTGACGGGGTTAACCCCACAGGAGAGGTGACGGGGTTAACCCCACAGGAGAGGTGACGGGGTTAACCCCACAGGAGAGGTGACGGGGTTAACCCCACAGGAGAGGTGACGGGGTTAACCCCACAGAACAGGAGAGGTGACGGGGTTAACCCCACAGAACAGGAGAGGTGACGGGGTTAACCCTACAGAACAGGAGAAGAGATGAGCGCTCACCTGAAAGATGACCTCTTCAATCTGTCCACCGTTGATCTTCTTCTCCAGCTTCTCAATATCTGACTCCTGGATCCAAACACAACGAACACGCGTCAGCACTTGTGATAGAACATATTTAACTTAAAGCAGAACTGCATACAATTTCTTAAGACGAGTATCGTGAACAAAATGATAATGTTATCAATATTATCATGATACTAGTTTTATATTGAAAAAAAAAAAAAAAAAAAAAAACAGCACAATGCACTTTGTTTGCATAAACATTCAAATGAATAGTGTACATATCTATATCAACATATTCTCCCTTCTTCCCCAGAGTGTATCACAAGTTAACATGGTCAGTCCTGCAATCCTAAACTCACCACGATGAATCTCCACTAATGCCGCTTTTCCACCGCACATGTAGCTCGACTCGACACGACTCGACACGACTCGACACGGTAGCAGCGCGGGTCCTTTTCCACCGCAAATAGTACCTCCGGGACGTGGGCGGGGTCGGCTGCGCGAAAGGGCCGTGACGTATTTTTGTACGCGACGCAAACGACACCTACGTAACCCACACATGGACAGAACCCACATAACAACAATGGAGAACATCGATGCGATGGTATTCGTGTTCGTATTATTAGCTGGCATGTTGAAGAAGTGGAATATGTTGGCTGCGGCGCTGCTATGGCTGTTACCAGCATGGTTGCCATGTCGCTCTCGTGACTTCGTCACACTCTCTGGCCAATCAGTGGCCGGCCGTCTGCCGAAGTCACCTTTTAGCATCGGCTCAGCCGCTTGGAACCTAGAGCGAGGCGGTACTAGAAAAAGCAGCCACTTCAGGTACCAGATACCATGTTTTCGCGGTGGAAACGCAAAAAAGGCGAGCTGAGTCGAGTCGTGTCGAGCTGGTACCATGCAGTGGAAAAGCGGCATAAGAATCACGTGCACCGCCACCCAGTGTCTCCTCGAGGTTAAAACACCCTAAACCCGGCTCAAACCCATTGTGTAGAGCCTTACGGAGCAGGGGTTCCATCTTCATGCGCGTGTGCGTGTTGTGTATGTTTGTGCGTGTTGTGTACGTTTGTGGATGCGTGACGTACGGTCTTGACCAGGTCGTAGCGCTCCCCCACCAGCTGCTCTGTGTATCTGCGGTAGGCGGCGTCCTGGGGCATGGTCTGAAGGGAGGCCAGGATCTTAGAGTACAGGATCCTCAGGCGCTGGGTTTGGGAACACAACACAGCATGTTGGCGGTCTGCAGGGTTGAGTTGTTGTTCCGATACAAATATCGGAGAGTACGCATCATCGCCGACCTATGTGCGTTCGAGATGCCAGCTCAGAAAAACATGGAAGAATACAAATGTAATATTATAAATGTAAATGTTATCAAGTTCTGAAAAAATTAATTGCGTCAGTAAGGTAACAGACTATACATAGCGGTCATCGTAAGGGAACCCTTCAATAAGAACAAGTGATATTGGTAGTTAGAATGCTAGATGCTGTATCGGTATTTACTCGCAATTGGGAAGCAGAAAATGGTATCGGAACATCTCTACTTTAGTGTCCAGACCCTCATCTCACATTATCATTAAGATCTCAGAAGGGCATGAAAACATCTCCAGAACAAGAGGCGTAATAACGCTTCAGATGGAATTCAAAAATTATATTTAGCATTTGATGAGTAAGGAGCTGCCCAGCGTCCGTCATTAACCGGTATTATATTAACATACATTTAGGGCATTTAGCACAAGCTTTTTTTCCCCTCCAATGTATCACTCTGTACATTAAGATGAGGTCAAACCTACACATTTTACCCAAATTAAGGTTTAACAAATTGTAGTTACCACTAAATCAATGTTAAATCCATACAAGACGTTTTCAATCTATTACATCGGTTCCCGGATCATCTAACCCCAGCCTGACAACCCCCGTTGACTCACCTCCTGGGGGTTCTTGGAGACCGCGAGGCCGACCAGACCCGTCGTCTGAGGGAGGAGACGGGAGACAGAATCAAGGAGAGAAGGAGACGAGGAGACAGACAGTAAGGAATCAATTAGAAAACCCTCATGATACAAGTCAGTGTTCTGAAAACAATAACACACACGTAACTAAAACAATATCCCATCATCTGGTATGTCTCTGATCTTCTCTGAACAGAAACACTCAGAGGTTCTGGTTCTTTAAAGAGCCTCTAATACTGAACCCATCAGCCTCTGTTTGCTAACGCGTTAGCATGTAGCTCCGAGCCTCCAAGGGTAAACTACGGCAGCTGTCAGCCCAGACGTCCCGCTAACGTGTTGAACGGACATCTCAACATGTTTCCCCTTTGACGTTTCATCAGTTTGCGTTGTTAACTAAGTAAGAAGTGACGGTAGAATATGACCTCCACTCTTACCTTCTTCAGCAGACCCGCCATCTTGCTTCTCTGCAGGATTGAAGGGCGATTTAAAATGACGTCACAGCTGTTTTTGTTTACGTGGGGCGTCAATGCCCCCTGGTTTACTGCGTGCTCATCACCTCCCCCTGATCACTTGATCCCCCTCCCTCCGTGCGCTTCGCATCCAGAACACTATATAGGCCCTCTGATGATCAACACCTGTCTGTAGTTGATCGGTATAATCTGGCATTCAGGATACAGTTAATCAGTGAGGCCTTCAATGCAATCATCCTGAATTAAACCGCTTTTCAAATGACTTAATAATGACGTCAGGGTTATTGCCATGTTGATGTAACCACCCAATATACAAAACGCACATAGTCAGATGCTGAAAAGACTAATATTCGTCAGATTCTACAATTTCCGACTGTCCGTGAATGCAGCCAAAAATCTTGCGTCATTTAGTAAAAACGCTGTAAAGTATGTGCTCCTTTCCTAGAACCTGTGCTTGATTTAGAGGACTTTTGCTATAAATTCATGCATATTCAATACTACCAAACAAGAACCATTTCAAAACAATCACATGTCACTTTAACGAACACAGGCTCTTTTTTTTTAAACCCTTTTAGGCTTTACAAATCAACCAAAGTCCACTATCGTTGTGGAGCTCTGTTTCCCTTCTTACTTGCTCATCGAGTTGAAAACTCACCGGGTGCCTCTGAACGACTTCAACAAGACCGTTGCATGCAAGTGGCCTGCCGTATATTTTATAAAAATAAAAATAATCTATTGTTCTGAAAGCGTCTAGGCCAGCAGAGAAGGCTTTGCTGGCCCTGACGGCCCGCCTCTGCAGTTAATACTACAACTGTTATTACTTTGGTATTATCAATAAAGCATCAAATGTTTGCACTAAAAATACATATATATACATAAACCTGAGTCATCTCAACGCAGCCTTATCAAGTCGCATTAATTTAACTTTCGATAAACGACTGATGGACCTGAACAATTTTTAATCATGAGCATCTTCTACACAAACTCCACCTTTGACAAACTCACCTTTACAAACTTTCTATAACACACAGACACACATTATATTACACTCTTTTGCACAAACACTCTTTAACAAACTCCCCCATAGACACAAACTCACTCTTTTAACACAAACGCACTATTTCACACAAACATGAAACGTGAGTGAACACAAACACACAGATTCAGTGCCAGTGTTTTACATTTATTAAAACAGTCCAAGTTGGAGTACTTTTAATGACCTGGACGAGGTAATCTGTAAACTACAAACCGACCAGAGTGAGGCGTTTGGAAACATAAAAAAAAGTTTGGCAAAACAACACAAAATAATCTACAGTACAGTAATTTCTCAAAGTATAAAAATATATTACAAATCTTCAGAAATATTTACAGGGAGCTTTCTACAAATATGTCTAACTCTAGTTTCTTCTGTTAGTTAGCTTCAGTCTAGACAGAATACCTAAAACTAAGCCTCTCGCTCCGGGACCCCCGCAGGCCGGCCAGACCCCAGGGACGGGTCGGTAGGACACCCCAGAACGGGTCCTCTAGCAGGGGGAGGAGGAGGAGGTGGTGGAGGAGGAGGGACTGACACGGAGAAGGAGGTGGAGCGCCCTCTCCTGGGGCATCAGGGCATAGCAGGATGAGACTGGCGTCGACGGCCGCTAGAAGAACATCCTGAAAGAGTAGCGACAGATGTCAGGACAAAACAGTCTGACTCCTTATAACATCTGATCTGGGGTAGGCATATTGTCGTTTAAGTTTCTTCTGACAAATGTACTTTTTGTAAGTTGCTTTGGATAAAAGCGTTGCCTGAATGCCCTAAATCTAAATCGTAGACCAAAACAAAGCAGGTAGCAGAGGTAGCAAACTAAGCATGTTGTCTTCATTATTGTCATGACAAAGTGACCCTAGTGGGATAAAGAAAGTTGTATTGTATTCTATTGTCATGGGGATCCCAGGAAGAGAGCCTCCTGCTGCTGTAGCAGCTAACAATGCTAACAGGGGAGCCTACCTGTAGAGGCTAACGATGCTAACAGGGGAGCCTACTTGTAGATGCTAACAATGCTAACAGGTGCCCCCACCTTTAAATGCTAACGATGCTAATGGGTGAGCCTACCTGTAGCAGCTAACGATTCTAACAGGTGCCCCTACCTGTAGAGGCTAACGATGCTCACAGGTGCCCCTACCTTTAGAGGCTAACGATGCTAATGATGCTAACAGGTGCCCCTACCTGTAGATGCTGGGGTCCAGCAGTAGGGCCGTGTCCGTGGCCAGCTTGGACAGGTGCACCACCTTGGTTTTCTGCTGCTGCCGGTCGCTCTCGTTCACCCACACGTCCGGGAGTCTGGGGCGCAAAGCAAGAGGTCAGAGGTCAGGCGACAGGCCCGGGAGCGAGCGTCATTGGAGAAGAAACAGTCAAAGAGCAGGACTCACATGTCCTCAGGACTCCAGTGGAGCAGCAGCTTCACCTTCCCAGACTCCTCTGTCCGCCGGGCGATGACCTGGAGGTGTCAGAACATCATGGCATGAGTTAGTACCTCAGAGCTCGTCTGATGCACCAGCAGAGTTCACATCACTGGACCGACCGGGGGGGGGGGGGGGGGGGGGGTAGCAGAACTATGAGTACAATTAAATCAAGGGACCCAATAATACGTGGTCCCCCAGGTGAGGACCCACAGGGTCTATGGTCTAAACTATTTTGTTCAGCATTCTCTTAATCCATTTTGGTTTATTTTTATTGCATTGTTAAGCGCCGTGTATTGCAGTTTTGCACGAAAGGCACTATGTAAATAAGTTGGATTTGATTTGCCCGCCCTCCCGAACGCTTCCCCTGCCCCTGGAGAACATGGTCTGCTGAGAGCCAGCAGTGCATCGTCTGATGCACAGCTTCCTGGCTCTGATACCAAACCACGCAGTGGAAAGCACACGGAATGCATTTCATGTTGCATTAACATTTGTGTGTCGAGTGTATTCGTTCAGAGTCAAAAACAGGCTTTTAACGAGCCAAACGCAGCACTGGGTGAAGCAAGGAGAGGTTTGATTGGAGCACCGGGCTGAGGAAGAGGAGAGCAGTGTGGAGGAAGAGGTATGGTAGTAAGAGAACCGGGCAGTGAGGAGGAAGGTCTTTGAGGACCGTTCTGTTGAAGATGAGAGCAGTAAGGAGGAAGACGGTGCAGTGAGAGGGAGGTGATGAGAGGAGGAGGACGGCGTGTTTGTACCGTGCTGTGGAAGACGGCGCTGTGCCCGTTGCCAAGGCTCTCGATGTGCGTTGCCAGGTTGAGGCAGATGGCGCGGTGCCGAATGGCGTCCATCGTCTGAGCATCGAAGAAGTCATGGGGTCGCGCTGGAACACGACAGAGATAGGCGTCAACGGGGTCAAAGGTCAGCTAGCTGCCCCACACACACACGCACAACAATTTAGCTTGGAGTTTAGTTCATTAGAACGATTCAGTGCATTGGTGTTTGAGAGGACCGGCCAAAAGGTTCTGGGTTCGATGCCCAACGTCCGCAGTCTACATGTGGGCCTCCTTGAAGCCCAAGCTCTCCCTTCTGCTCCAAACAACAGTAATGCATAAACACTTTGGATAAACGTGATCCTAGCATCCTCAGCACCTGCACTTAAAAGGTGACATATTATACCACCAGGTGAGTGTGATTAGCCGTTACGAGCCGTTTTTAAGATCTGCCTCTTGCATCTATCCGTCTTGCATCTAAACTTGTGTCTGACAACACTTTGTGTTGTCAGACACAAGTTTAGATGTAAGACGGATAGATGCACATCTAGGTGGACACGCCCACTTGTGATGTCAGGAGAGGCAGATTGTCAGAACGGCTTGTATTGCGAACCACACTCACACCTGGTGGTATTTAATATGTCACCTTTAAGACCAGACCTGCTGCGATGAGGATTCAAGGATCGGTAACTCTTACAACAATAATGACAGGAAACTTCCCCCAAGCTAACTAGAGTTGTTCCGATACTGATTCAAGAGGCAGAAATTCTGTGAATTGATGCTCACGCTTAACTCCAAGAATACAAATGTATTATTATAATTACATTATAATTACTACAGCATACAAATGTAAATTATCTGCTAGATGCTGTTTCGTTATATACTCGGTATTGGCCGATACTCAAGTTCAGAAATTGGTATCGTGAGGGGAAAAATGGTATCGGAACATCTCTAGAGCTTCACGGTGACACATTATACCACGCAGATGTGGTGTGATTAGCCGTTACAAGCAGTTTTGAAAATCGGCCTCTTCTGACACCACAAGGGGGCGTGTCCACCTAGATGTGTGCCGGACAGATCAGTCTACCAGCCCTACCCAGTGGACAGCAGCAAACGATGCTCATCTATCCGTCACACGTCGAGGTGAACACACCCACTCGTGATGTCAGAAGAGGCCGATTTTCAAAACGGCTTGTAACGGCTAACCCCACTCTCACCCAGTGGTATAATATGTCCCCTTTAACCCCCCCAACCCCCCCTTCAGACCCCCGCCCCCCCAGACTCACACATGCGCTGCGACCCGGCCGGGACGGAGTACATACGTAGGGAGCGTCTTCGTTTGCTCTTCAGCTTCCTCCGCTTGTTGAGCCCCGCCTTGGAGGGGCTCTCCTCCTTCAGCCGGCCGTTGGACCCCGGCCGGCCCCCCGAGCTGAAGTGGGTGGGCACGTGGCGCGCCAGCCCCCCCTGGGAGGCGAAGGTGGCGTTGCAGCCGCCCACCACACACTGAGGTGGGGGGGGGGGACGACAGGTACCGTGTTATGATGATGTATATATCGTGTTTGTACGACGGTGCTGTGCAGTGGTTAGAGGGCCTGATGAGAGGTGATGAGAGGGTCGTCACGGGGATGGACAGTAAAGTTAACAGAACTAAAGCGTTAATTAAAGCCCATTAATGTTATGTCTACTGGGGAGGAGGGTTATGTTATGTTAATACCACTAAAGGACTATATGTTAATACCAATAGGCATATGCAATGTTAAGTATAAAGTGTAATTTTAAGGTGATGTTAATACCACTACAAGAGTACATGTTAATACCACTGAGGGGTTTGTAGTGTTAACATGCTAGAGCGATGTTGGAACCAGAATGTGACTACTAGTTAGATCCCCAGCTCCCTTCTAGCGAGGTGTCCCTGAGCAAGACACCTGCCCCTGACTGATCCAGAAGAGCTGGCTGTCGCCTGGCATGGTTGACTCCGCCGTCGTTGTGTGCGTTCGTATTAATGGTTCACTTAGGACAAACGCGTCTGCTAATGCCCTAAATGTAAATGTACCACTAGGTCTACATCATGTTGAGAACAAGATAACACCACTAGACTATATTATGTTAAGAACAAGTTAATACCACTAGCCCAGGGGTCACCAACACAGCGCCCGCAAAGACCATATGAGGCGCCCACAGGCCTGTTCTAAACATAGCACTACTCTTTCCCACCTTTTTTAAGTCATTGTTGATAATTATTGTGAGAAATCACTAACATGACTTAATTCATTAACATGTCTTCACATAGATGAGCGTCATCAATCACTAATAGTAATATATAACTAAAAGGCAAACTGAGCAAAATTTGTTGTTTCATAAGTGTATCAAACTGGGCACCCTTCGTATGACTCGGTACCCATGAAGTAGCTCTCAGGTTCAAAGAGGTTGGTGACCCCTGGTCTAGAGTATATAATGTTGAGTCCATGTTAATACCACTGAAGGGGTATGTAATGTTACATCATGATAATACCACTAAAGGAGCATGTGATGTTACAACATAAGGCCTAAAAAAAAAAAGTTTGGTTCCTGTTGGTTGTCAGTTGAGGTCATGAGTAGGTAGGGAATTTATTTTATTTTTTTATTTTATTTTTTCCAGCGGCAGCGAATGATAGGTAGGTTGTTCTCATTTAAATACGAGAAAATTCACTCATCCTTATACATATTTTTTTTTTTTTTTTTAAAGCTCATAAAATAATTTGGGTCGCACATAAATTGACAGGGTCGGTCGGAAACCGGAACCAAACAAATTTTTTTTTTAGGCCTAATACCACTAAAGGAGCATGTGATGTTACATCATGATATTACCACGACAGGACACTGTCGTGTCAGGAGGACACCGTGGCCTCTGTGCAGCGGCGTTACCTTGAAGGGTTTGTCCCCGCTGTGGGTCAGCATGTGCCTCTGCAGCCAGCTGTGGCTGGTGGACGGCGTGTTGTACACCTTACAGCCCTTCCACAGACACACAAACACCTGCACACACACACAGGGGAACACGCGCGCAGTCAGAGGGGAGCCCAGAGGGACACGAGGCCGCAGAGACCAACCAAGCGAGTCGTCTAAAAATAGATTTAGGGACACACACACACACACACACACACACACACACACACACACACACACACACACACACACACACACACACACACACACACACACACACACACACACACACACACACACACACACACACACACAGAGAAAGAGAGAACTATACACAAATAGAAAATCAGAAAATGAGACAACTACGCAGCTAGACAGAGACTATTACTCAGAAAGAGAGACACTGAACTACTCACAGAAATAGACAAGCTAGATGCAGACAGACACAGAACTCCTCAGGCAGAAGGACAGACAGACACAAAACGCATCAGACCGACACAGAACTACTCAGACAGAACTAGAGACAGACAGTCCGACACTGAACTCCTCAGACAGACAGATAGTCAGAACTACTCAGGCAGAAAGAGACAGAGCTAGAGACAGACAGACAGACACTGAACTCCTCAGGCAGAAGGACAGACAGACGCATAACTCATCAGACCGACACAGAACTACTCAGACAGAACCAGAGACAGTCCTGAGACAGACAGAACTACTCAAGACAGAGCTAGAGACAGACAGACGGACACTGAACTCCTCAGACAGACAGATTGACAGAACTACTCAGACAGAGCTAGAGACGAACAGACAGTCAGAACTACTCAGACAGAGCTAGAGACAGACAGACAGTCAGAACTACTCAGACAGAGCTAGAGACAGACAGAGCTAGAGACAGACAGAGCTACAGACAGAGCTACAGACAGACAGACAGACAGACAGACAGACAGACAGACAGACAGACAGCCGGCCTCACCCCTCCCCTCTGGGGGTCCACGTGCAGGGCTCTGATGTGCTCCGCCAGGTCGGGGCTGCTGGGGTTCTGGAGGTGGCAGTGGTCCCAGCAGCAGGTGTACCCGGGGGCGGGCTTCACCCCCCCGGCCCCCGGGGGCCCGACCGCCATCGCCACGGGCCCCGCCCCGGCAGGGCCGGCCCCCCCGACGGCGACCCCTCCCCCGACCCCCCCGCCATGCCCGTTCATCATGGCGGGCGTGGAGCGCCCGCTGGACGCGCCGCTCTCCGCGTCCATCAGGGTGCTGCTGATGCTGCGGACACAAGAGGGTCGCCGTGGCGACGGGGCGGGTTAGGTGATGCTGCGGGTCAGAGCTCAGAGTAGCACAGAGAGCAGAAGACAAGCCAAGACACTGAAACGTCCCAGTCCCGCCCTCCGTCCTTAAGTGTGTGGGGCGTTGGAGCCGTGACAACGCTGTGTGACTGACAGGTAAGATGGGTTCCCAGGACCAATTGGAGATGAGGCGCTTTGATTGGTCAGATATGATATCAAGACTCACTTGTTCGGAGTTCAACTGGACTCTGAACAGCCTCCCCCCTTACCCCAACACCCATCTTATGCACTTATTGCATATTGTCCGTCCTGGCATTAAAACAATAGTACTTAGCATCGTGTAGCATCTTAGCCTAGCTATCTTTGAATGGGTCAATCTAGCGATCGTTAGTGCTTGGCACTTCTGTCTATGAACAACCTCCTTCGACGCTGATGACAAACCGACCAAACTACAAACTATTCAGACTTCGACTTGTCTGAAAACACCGAGCCATGAGGAAGAGCATCACGGTCACCGCGACGTCCCTACTCTGATCAGAGACTGAGGGTGGGCTGAAGGACTTGAGAGCGGTCTGTGGAGGCTTAGAAGAACTGAGCCTCGACCGAGAAAGAGCTACAGGGCAGACCATCCGACGATCGTGTGTTACAGCGGGTAGCGGACGCAGGACATGGGGGACTCGGTCACATGACCGCGGCCGTGGCGCTGCAGAGAGTGAGTGGTGGAGTGGACTGGAGGTCAGACCACAACAGGTGCAGGACCTGTGAGACCAGACCGAGTTCAACTCAGCCTCGTCTCGCCCACGCGGTCGTTACGCCTGAACGTGATGCTAACAAGGGCACCCTGCTGACACCTTTAAAACACGGTGGTTTCCTACTTCCAGTTCTCAGTCAGCGCATTTCCCCAGACGGGCTTACCGTCACACACTGAGTCAGTTTCACCAAATCAGAAAATGTAAGTTTATAAAGTTATTCTAATGGCAGATGATCACTAGCTTTTACGTGTAAATTGCATACATTTTACAATCTTACAAAACAACCATTTTAGCAACCACACAAATCAACAACACAAATA
The DNA here is from genome assembly GCF_902167405.1 of Gadus morhua. Taxonomy (NCBI): domain Eukaryota; kingdom Metazoa; phylum Chordata; class Actinopteri; order Gadiformes; family Gadidae; genus Gadus; species Gadus morhua. The sequence goes on along the minus strand of NC_044051.1, from coordinate 7,438,636 downwards.
TCAATCATGATTCATCACATAATCTGAACCCCCCGTTTTAATATCGCTAAAAGGTAGTGTACTTTTGTGTCCTACTTTTGATCTAACTTGCAACAGTTCTCCATCTGAAACACTGAATATCCTCATGAACCAGAACGAAGGTCCCCAGATATTATCATTATTATATTATTATCCAGAACTCACCCAACCACTCGTTCTCAGAACGTCTGACCCAGACTTGGTATAATAATGGAGACCTCACAATAGTTTAACTAGTGGCGAGGGGTTACTAAGGAAAGGTAACAGTTAAGTCCTTATTACTAAACATATTTCTGTAGGCTTCCACTAATGGAAAACATTTTTGATGTTTGAACGTTCCTCCACCCCCACAGAGAGCTTCCATCACACATCTAGATAAGGCCCAGAGGAAAAGTTTACAGTTCTGTCTCTGATGCTGGTACCACCATAGCCCCATCGAGATGTTATTCTGAGAGTAGAGTCACATCTAACAAACTCTATCCAGGGATGATCCTCTCGGGGTCTAAACCCGGGAGCCGGTCTAGAGTTCCCCCCCCGGACCCGGTCTATAAGTCCAACAGGGACCTGGTCTGCCTCGGCTGGCCAGGCCTGGCCACGTTCTGGACATGCGACCATGCGTCTCCTCAGACCTCTAATACAGAAACACACACGTGTGGTTCTTCCACTCGGACTCGCTCTACACTTGCTGTCTCGTCTCTCTGGTTCTGTCCCGATTTACTGAGAATCGAGAAAAGTGACAAAAGACAGACCGTGTCGGACCTGTAACACTGAGTGGCTTTAAGCATCCGGGCTAACAAATGACAACAAAGGTCCGATCCTACTGGAGACCCTGAACATCTAGGACCCCCTAAACCCTGGTGCTGAACAATGATTCTGGACCAGAGGTTCGGAACCTCAGGTTATTGACCCCGCTGCTGAGGAGCACACGGTGGTCCTACTGGTTCTACTGGGAGTACCACCGACCTGTCCTCGGAGTCCATACGGCTCAACGGCTCTCCGTCCGAGGAGGAGATCTCCAGGCTGGCCCGCCTCCTGGGCCCGGGCTCGGCGGGCCTCCCTCCGGGCTTTGTGCGGCCGCTCTCCGCTCTTTGTTCTCCGGGCTGAGTCTCGCTGCTACCCGCCAAACTCGCTGGACCACCCGGACTTTCCCCCGGTGGCTCGCACAGTTTCTCCGTAGTTTTCCCGTCGCTGTCACCGCATTCCGTCGACGGCACCGGCTCTTTGTCTGCATGTGGACCGGGAGATGGGTCACCTCCGTCTCCGCCGTCCGCCTCCATGTCGGCTCCGTGCTCCGCATCGCACGGCAGTTCCTGCCGGTGGTCCGGCGGAGGGGCCCGGGCCTCCGCGCCGGGTTCCCCGGTCCCATCGGCCGGTTCTTCCGAACCTCGCTCTGTTCCGTCGGTCGTGAGTGCGGCCATCTTTAGACCTCCGGGAGCAGATCGGTGTCTAAGGAGTTGAAAAGTTGAGCTCTCTGGTCCTTCCTCCTCCTCGCGCTGTTCGGCTGAGCAGTGGGGGGGAGGGGGGAGGAGGGACATGACGTCACGGCGCCGCGTCCCGGGCTCCACGTGGTCCGGGAGGGGGGACGTGACGTCACGGCGTCCCGGTCCTCCTCAGCTCCAAGTGGTCCGGGAGGGGGGGGGGACCTGACGTCACGGCACCGGGTCCCGTTCCTCCTCGGCTCCTCGTGGTCCGGTGGACTGAGAACGAAACGGGTCTCAAAGTGCTGAGAAGGCCTGTTTTGGTTTCAGGTTCCCGGCTCTAAGGGCAGCTTGGAGGCGGGTTATGGATATTAATATCACAGAGCTCTAGGTCCGAGGTGGAGGTCGGGTCTGTGGCGGGTCGGGGTCTCGTGTTGACCCCCGGGACCCACTGGTGTGGAGGGGACCGCCTGTGGTGCTGACGATGGTCACTCTGTTACAGGTGTTTTATAATTTTTCCAATGTTCACACATTAGTACTAAGAAAAAATACAGTTGGTAATACAGGTTGTAAAATAAAAACCATTATACATATTTTAATAACTTAAGATATTTAAAAAAAGTTAAACCGATATGTAGAAGTTTATTTTACCCAATAGTCAGCAGTAGAGTAGACCTGGGAAAAATTAGGCTACTATTCACTATGTTTGGAGTTCTTTAAATAGTTCTGTGCCCTTCAGTTATTTGAATTCTAGCAACGTCCTTGTACAATATTGTTGCCATGCTGTATACTGACTTACATACAATATTAACTTGATGTCTTTTCGTTCCTACACTTCCAGGGTTTTGAAATCTATGGAAATAAATGAACTCAACTGCAAGTCGGTTAAACCCTCTGAATAGGACCTGTTGTTCTGTTAACAGCTGAACAATATAGACAAATAGTTGATAGTTTCATGATTCACGTTTCCTTTATCTGCAGTAAGAATCTAGACCTAAGAATCTATTTGAATAACAACGTAGGGTTCATTCAGCAGGAAAGGGTTAGGGTTAAACAAACTGTAGATTCATCTCTTACTCAAAATACAACCACAGACAGTTTTAAGAATGTCAACATTTATTTCACATGATATAAAACAGATGGAATATGAACATTTTGCATATTGATCCTAATAATACTAATATTAATATTGATAACCTCTATAGTTATAATATCCACTCTGCTTGTTTAATCGTGTACATAAATTACACTTTTTTTACATTTTGTACATCGTTCGTGGACCTCCGTATTGCTTTGTGCTGAGTCTGGTGTCTCTAAGACTGGTGTCTCTGGTGTCTCGTCTCTAAGTCTGGTATCTCTGAGTCTGGTGTTTCTGAGTCTCTCGGTGATGTCTTTGAGTCTGATGTCTCTGAGTCTGGTGTCTCTTGTCTCTAAGTCTGGTGTTTCTGAGTCTGGTGTCTCTGAGTCTGGTGTCTCTGAGTCTGGTGTCTCTAAGTCTGATGTCTCTGAGTCTGGTGTCTCTTGTCTCCAAGTCTGGTGTCTCTGAGTCTGGTGTCTCTGAGTCTGGTGTCTCTGAGTCTGGTGTCTGAGTCTGGTGTGTCTGAGTCTGGTGCGTCTGAGTCTGGTGTCTCTGAGTCTGATGTCTCTGAGTCTGGTGTCTCTGTGTCTGGTGTCTCTGAGTCTGGTGTCTGAGTCTGGTGTCTGAGTCTGGTGTCTCTGAGTCTGGTGTCTGAGTCTGGTGTCTGAGTCTGGTGTCTCTGAGTCTGGTGTCTCTGAGACTGGTGTCTGAGACTGGTGTCTCTGAGTCTGGTGTCTCCGAGTCTGGTGTCTCTGAGACTGTTGTCTCTGAGTCTGTTGTCTCTGAGACTGTTGTCTCTGAGTCTGGTGTCTCTGAGTCTGGTGTCTCTGAGACTGGTGTCTCTGAGTCTGGTGTCTCTGAGTCTGGTGTCTCTGAGTCTGGTGTCTATGAGACTGTTGTCTCTAAGTCTGGTGTCTCTGATTGTCCATCGGTGGAGGCGGGACGCAAAAACCGACAGACGCCGACCGCTTCAAGATGGCCGCTCTTCTTCGTGCCCGGGCGTAAACAAAAAGGGAAAAAAATGTCTTCTCAAAACGTCTTTAATTGAAACGTCTTTTTTGCTGAAACCTTTGATATAGAGGCTGAGCCGTCTCCACGCAATATAAATAAAACAACGCCTCGGCAAAATACTCAGCTCTGTGCAGACCAGAGCCGCATGAGGCGCCGTCAGCATCTCTCTCTCTCTTCGTATATATATTTATATATATAGAACTTTTAAATAGGTGACATTCAGACACTTGTGACGTGTGTGTGTGTGTGTGTGTGTGTGTGTGTGTGTGTGTGTGTGTGTACACATCTCTGTAGACTTTTCTCTCTTCTTTGTGTTAAAACGTTGAGCGGTGAGAGCAGTGTCTGCCCTCCGGGTCGGGAACTTAAAATGGCGCGGCTAAAAAAATAAATACCCCCTCCCCCCAGCGCTGGAGCGTGTGTGGAGCGTGTTTGTGGACGAGGGCTCCTATATACACACAAGCAGCCCCCCCCCCCCCCCCCCCACCCCAACCCCCCAGGGTCCATTAAAAATACTCTCTTTATTTCACGCTGATATAGTAGACGGACAATTCATGATAAGTACCAACGGCATGTGTTATGAAAACTGGAAATGGCCGTTTCTATCTGTGGGTGTGGGTGTGTCTCTGTGTGTGTGTGTGTGTGTGTGTGTGTGTGTGTGTGTGTGTGTGTGGGTGAGAGTTTGTGTGTGTGTGTGTGTGTGTGTGTGTGTGTGTGTGAGTATCTTTGAGTGCGTGTGTGTGTGTGTGAGTGTGGATGACTGTTTGGAGGGTGTGTGAATGAGTGTGTGAGGATCTGTGAATGTGATTGCGTGTGTGTGTGTGTGTGTGTGTGTGTGTGTGTGTGTGTGTGTGTGTGTGTGCGTGTGTCTGCGTGTGTATGTGTGTCTGTGTGTGTGTGTGTGCGTGTGTGTGTGTGCGTGTGTGTGCGCATCTGTGAGTGTATGTGTGCGTGTGAGCATCTTTGAGTGTGTGAGTACCTTTGAGTGTGTGTATGTCAGTATCTGTGAGTCTGTGTGTGTGTGTGAGTGTGTGTGTGTATCTGTGTGAGTGAGTGTATTGATAGGGTAGGAGAGACAGGTCGTGGGGTGAGACCGTGTCGTGTCTCTCCTCCGGTCCGCTGCTCCTCACAGTAGTCTTGTAAACGCGGGAGGCCATGGAGCATGCTCAGTGCAGGGACGCTACATCCGGCTCTACCGTCAGGGCGCCATCTTGGATCCGGGCGCCGTCATCACGTGTCGCTGGTGACCAATGAGAAGGTCTGGACTGCAGGAGGAGAAGAGGAGAGGGGGAGGGGAGAGCGGGGGGTGAGGAGGAGAGGGGGGAAAGGTGGAGGAGAGGAGAGAGGGGAGGGGGAGAGGAGGAGAGGGGGAGTGTAGGAGAGGGGTGAGGAGGAGGGGAGGAGAGGAGGGGCAGTGAGGAGGAGAGGGGGACAGGGGAGGAGGAGAGGAGAGGGAGATAGAGAAGAGGAGGACAGGGGAGGAGGAGAGGGAGAGGAGGAGAACGGGAGAAGGGGAGAAGGGAGGAGAGGAGTAGGGTGAGATGGAGCTTGCACAATCACACCAACAAAACACCATCCTGACTGAAGCTTTTCCCTGATGTCACACGGAAACGGTTGCCTGGCGACCACAAAGGGAGTCATGGGGGGTAAAGCCCAGAACCTAGCGTGAACCTAGCTGTAACCTAGCGTGAACTAGCTTTAACCTAGCTGTAACCTAGCGTGAACTAGATTTAACCTAGAGTGAACCTAGCTGTAAAATAGAGTGAACCTAGCTGTAATCTAGCGTGAACTAGCTTTAACCCAGCATGAACCTAGCTTTAATCTAGCAAGAACCTCGCTGTAACCTAGCGTGAACCTAACTTTAACCTAGCGTTAGAGCTAGCATGGCGGCTCCGCTCACCGGCCACCATGTTGTTGTTGTTGTTGTTGTGTTTCTTGTCGTCGGCCTCCAGCCGCTCGTAGGAGGGGAGGAAGTGGGTCTCCGGGGGGGCGGCGGTCCGGTCCGGGACCCGGGGTTTGTCCGGGATCCGGGGTTTCTCCGGGACCTGGGGTTTCTCCGGGACCTGGGGCTTCTCCGGGACCTGGGGCTTCTCCGGGACCTGGGGTTTGTCCCGCCTCCTCATGGGCTGGGGGGGCAGCGGCCGCCCGTCCTGCGGCGGGGGGGCGGAGCCGGGGTGGGGGCCGTCCAACATGACGCTGAGGAGGGGAGGGGGGAGAAAGGGTCAGGTGACCCCGATACCACCAAACCCTCAAACACACACACACTGCAAAAGACACACTCAGACACACACCACACAATCACACACACTACAACCACACACTCAGACACACACCACACAACACAAACACACTCAGACACACAATCATACACCACCCCCCCCCCCCCCACCTTACCAGTTCTCCGTGGTGTTGCTCTCTGACGGAGGGGAGGGGCCCTTCGCCTCCTCCAGTCTCCTCCTTTGCTCCTCCTCTCTCTGCTTCTGCTCCTCCTCCTCCAGCCTCCTCCTCTGCTGCTCCTCCACCGCCTCCCTCCTCCTCTGCACCTCCTCCTCCTCCACCCTCCGCCTCTGCTCCTCCTTAAACGCCTGAAGCTTCACCATCTCCGCCCGCTGGGGCTCTCGACACAGCTCCCAGATCACCACCTTCTGACTGTCACACACCTACGCACAGAGACACGCACACACACACACACACACACACACACACACACAGAGACACGCACACAAAGAGACACGCACACACACACAGAGACACGCACACACACACACACACACACACACACAGAGACACGCACACACACACACGCAAAGAGACACGCACCCACACACACACACAGAGACACGCACACACACACACAAAGAGACACGCACACACACACACAGAGACACGCACAGAGACATGCACACACACACACACAAAGTGACACTCGCACACACACACACACACACACACACACACAGAAACACGTACAAAGAGACACGCACACACACACAGACGCACACACAATACAGAAAGATATCACACACACAAATTAGTGCCACATATATGTGTGTGTGCTTGTGTGTTTGATGTGTGTGTGTTTATGTGTCTGCGTGCTCGTGTGTGTGTATTCGTCCGTACCTCATGTACTGGGCTCTCTTGTTTATCCCCAGTGTCTTCTTCCCCTCTGCCTTCCTTCAGCTCCCCCTGCTGGACACAATAGAACATTACATAAATACTGTCATTCAACACCAAAATACCCCAACACTGAAAAAACATTACTGACGTCCCGCCCTCTCTCTCCTCTAAACCCACGTAACTGAAGTCCCACCCCCTCTCCTCTAAACCTTGTAACTGAAGTCCGTCCAAAACATGTGATTTAAGTCCCGCCCCCTCTCCCCGAGTCTAAACCATGTAACTGAAGTCCCTCCCCCTCTCCCCTCTAAACCATGTAACTGAAGTCCCGCCCCCCTCCCCTCTAAACCATGTCAATGAAAGTCCCGCCTCCTCTCCTCTAAACCATGTACCTGAAGTCCCGCCCCCATTCCCCTCTAAACCATGTACCTGAAGTCCCGCCCCCCTCTCCTCTAGACAATGTAACTGAAGTCCCTCTCCTCTCCTCTAAACCATGTAACTTAAGTCCCACCCCCCTCCCCTTGTCTAAACCATGTAGCTGAAGTCCCGCCCCCTCTCCTCTAAACTATGTAACTGAAGTGCCACCCCCTCTCACCTAGTCTAAACCATATAACTGAAGTCCCGCCCCCTCTCCCCTAGTCTAAACCATGTAACTGAAGACCCGCCCCCTCTCCCCTAGTCTAAACCATGTGACTGAAGTCCCGCCCCCTCTCGCCTCGTCTAAACCTTGTAACTGAAGTCCCGCCCCCTCTCCCCTAAACCATGTGATTGAGCCCAGAGGCCCTGGTCCTCCTGACGGCCGGTACCTGGTCGGCTGGGGGCTGTGGGGGGTCTCGAGCAGCTGGGGGGCCGGCCTCGACGCTGCCTCCCTCCTCGCTCAGCGCCAGCTGCCTCAGAGCTGCCTCCAGCTCCCCGGGGTCCGCAGAGCCCGCCTCCACCGAGGCCCGCCTCTGTGGACACACACACACACACACACACACACACACACACACACACACACACACACACACACACACACACACACACACACACCACAGTCTTTAACATGTGTAGAGTTCTACGTGAAGGTAGTACACATTTGAAACAAATCAAATCTAAATGCAATATACACCAATGAGTGATTGAGTGAGTGAGTGAGTGAGTGAGTGAGTGAGTGAGTGAGTGAGTGAGTGAGTGAGTGAGTGAGTGAGTGAGTGAGTGAGTGAGTGAATAGGAGTGGATGCATAATGAATGTGTGTCCCCTGTGTTTTTGTGTGTGCTCCTGTGTGCGTGTGTGTGTGTGTGTGTGTGTGTGTGTGTTTGTGTCCCAGCATGTGTGCGCCCCTGTGCGTGTGTGCCCCTGTGTGTGTGTGTGCCCCTGTGTGTGTGTGTGTGTGTGTGTGTGTGTGTGTGTGTGTGTTTGTGTCCCAGCATGTGTGCGCCCCTGTGTGTGTGTGTGCCCCTGTGTGTGTGTGTGTGTGTGTGTGTGTGTGTGTGTGTGTGTGCCCCTGTGTGTGTGTGTGTGTGTGTGTGTGTGTGTGTGGGGGGGGGGTACCCACCAGCAGGACACCTAGGGGGTGGTCCTTGTTGAAGGAGGGCGAGCGAGAGGGGTTCTCTCTCCTCTTGGCCTGCTGGTTCCTCTTCATCCTTTCCAGCTGCTCCTCCACACTCATCCTCGCCCGCCCCCCCTCCCTCTCCGTGGGGGACTCGGCTGAGCTCCAGGGCCGGTCCTGATGGGGGAGAGACAGTTGTCCGTCAGGTGGATCTCACCCATGTAGCTCAAGTCCCGCCCTCTCTCCCCTCTAAACCATGTAACTGAAGTCCCACCCTCTCTCAACTCTGAACCATGTAACTGAAGTCCCGCCCTCTCTCCACTCTAAACCATGTAACTGTAGTCCCGCCCTCTCTCCACTCTAAACCATGTAACTGAAGTCCCGCCCTCTCTCCACTCTGAACCATGTAACTGAAGTCCTGCCCTCTCTCCACTCTGAACCATGTAACTGAAGTCCCGCCCTCTCTCCACTCTAAACCATGTAACTGATGTCCCGCCCTCTCTCCACTCTAAACCATGTAACTGGGGTTGTGGTTTAACCTACCGATCTGGGTTGTGGTTTAACCTACCGATCTGGGTTGTGGTTTAACCTACCGATCTGGGGTCTGGTTTAACCTACCGATCTGGGTTGTGGTTTAACCTACCATTCTTGGTTCTGGTTTAACCTACCGATCTGGGTTCTGGTTTAACCTACCGATCTGGGTTCTGGTTTAACCTACCGATCTGGGTTGTGGTTTAACCTACCGATCTGCGGTCTGGTTTAACCTACCGATCTGGGTTGTGGTTTAACCTACCGATCTGGGTTCTGGTTTAACCTACCGATCTGGGTTCTGGTTTAACCCACCGATCTGGGTTCTGGTTTAACCTACCGATCTGGGTTGTGGTTTAACCTACCGATCTGGGTTCTGGTTTAACCTACCGATCTGGGTTCTGGTTTAACCAACCGATCTGGGTTCTGGTTTAACCTACCGATGCGGGTTCTGGTTTAACCTACCGATCTGGGTTCCGGTTTCTTGGTCTTCCTCAGCGTGACGTAGGAGCCGATGTGCAGGGAGTCCGGGGGGCTCATGGGAGACTTGGTCCTGGGGGGTACGATGCCCACCGGGTAGGGAGGTGCTGCTGGGGAGGGGGGACACACACAGTCTTTATTATATGTCGACACGCTTCAGCAGGGATCACATGATGCGCTCTCTCTATAGAGCCTTTAGTTACCTGTAGTTACCTCTAGAGCCTCTAGTTACATCTAAAGCCTCTATCTACCTTACCTCTAGAACCCTCTAGTTACTTCTAGTTACCTCGAGAGGAGCTCCATGCTGGTCTCTGGTGAAGGCCTCTAGTCTGAGCCTCTAGTTACAAGTCTAGAGCCCCTAGTCACCTCTAGTTACCACTAGAACCCTCTAGTTACTTCTAGTTACCTCGAGAGGAGCTCCATGCTGGTCTCTGGTGAAGGCCTCTAGTCTGAACCTCTAGTTACCACTAGAACCCTCTAGTTACTTCTAGTTACCTCGAGAGGAGCCTCATGCTGATCTCTAGTGAAGGCTTCTAGAGCCTCTGGTTACCTCGAGAGGCGGCGGCGTCCTTCCTCTCCGCGGAGGCGTCCATCTTGTCCCTCTCCTCCCCAGCCACCTCGTCTCCCTCCTCCTTCACCGTGGTCAGCTCCGGCTCACTCTTATACAGCCGGTAGTCTGGGTTCTGCTGTGGAGCGGGGCGGGGGGGGGGAGAGGGGGGAGGGGGATGGAGGAGAGGGGAGACGAGGAGGGGGAGTGGGAGAGGGGAGGAGGAGAGATCATTGGTCAGGTGACACTATGGCACATGAGGATGAGAACACGCACATCAAATCAACACAAGATTGACAAACATAAATACAGACAGACACGCACATGGCCGGCATGAACAGAACATAAACACACTTTTACACACACACACACACACACACGCAGCATCACACTCATCCCGTAACGTCAGGACTTCTGTTGAACACTTCACACTACGGTAACGCACCACCCAAGTTCTCAGGAAGCACTTCCTGTCCTCACACAACGTACAGGTAGTTCATGAGCAACACAATGTGGAGGGACAGGAAGCGGAGAGGAGAGGAGAGGATGACCTTTGGTCTGCCCCCAGAATGTTCTTCTGTTCAGAGCAGATCAACCAGACCAAGGGATAAACAAACTGAACATGGACGACGGTTTAGAGCACGCGTCGACACGCAGGGGAAGAACATGCTTACAAATGAGAACGAAAACCACTGCTTTCAAAGCACGAAAAAATTAAACGATAACGAAGCAGAGAGTTTATGACGACAACCACTGAAGCATGAAGGAGAGGAGATGACAGGGTGGAGGTTCTGGAGAGGGTGGAGGTTCTGGAGAGGCTGGAGGTTGAGGAGTGGGAGGAGGTTCTGGAGAGGGTGGAGGTTCTGCTTTGGGTTGGAGCGGGCGGGGCTGGTGGAAGGTGGATGATGGGTGGGGGAGATTGGATCGGTTGGGTGATGGGCGGAGGTTTGGTTGGTGATGGGTTGGGCGGTTGGGTCGGGTGGAGGTTGGATGATGGGTGGGGGCGGTTGGGTCGGGTGGAGGTTGGGTGATGGGTGGGGGCGGTTGGAGGTTGGATGATGGGTGGGGGCGGTTGGGTCGGGTGGAGGTTGGATGATGGGTGGGGGCGGTTGGAGGTTGGATGATGGGTGGGGGCGGTTGGGTCGGGTGGAGGTTGGATGATGGGTCGGGTGGAGGTTGGGTGATGGGCGGGTGGAGGTTGGGTGACGGGTGGAGGTTGGGTGATGGTTGGGGGCGGTTGGGTCGGGTGGAGGTTGGATGATGGGTGGGGGCGGTTGGGTCGGGTGGAGGTTGGATGATGGGTCGGGTGGGTGGTAATGGGCGGGGTTTAAGTGGGTGGAGCGGTTTGCTCCACTCTTACGCTGTGCGCTGCGGCCCGGGGGCCGTGCTTGCGGTCGTCGGGGCGATGGGCGTGCTGGGGGAGGGGGGGCAGGTGGGGGGGGCCCTCGGTGGCGTCGTAGTACTGTGGGAGGGGCGGGCGCGGGGGCAGGCCCCTCCCCTCCTCCTGGGCGGGGCTGAGAGGGAGACGGGGGGCGTGGCCACCGCAGGGACCCTCGCTGTAGCACGGCTGACATCACAATACAACGACACTCGATTGGTACAGAAACACCACACTTAATAGGATACACTTCATATAGATGTATAAATCTATATAACACTTAATAGGATACACTTCATATAGATGTATACATCTATATATCACTTAATAGGATACACAACACTTCATATATATGTACACATCTATATAACACTTAATAGGATACACAACACTTCATATATATGTATACATCTATATATCACTTGATAGGATACACAACACTTCATATATATGTACACATCTATATAACACTTAATAGGATACACAACACTTCATATAGATGTATACATCTATATAACACTTAATAGGATACACAACACTTCATATATATGTATAAATCTATATAACACTTAATACGATAAATAACACCTCATATATATTTATAAATCGACATAACACTTAATACGATACATAACACTGCATATATATTTATAAAGATATATAAGACTTAATATGATACATTACATTTCATATATATTTATAAAGATATATGCCACTTTATATGATACATAACAGTTTATATATACATATATAAAGATACAT
>NC_044051.1:7406773-7421773 GCF_902167405.1 Gadus morhua | reverse complement strand
CGGAGCAAGTCACACACTCCACTTAGCTCCACGTTCGATTGGTCGATTTATATCGTTGCTGCCAACTCCATATTAATATCCGCATGGCCATGTTCCAATCGGTTCACTTGCTCCCTCGTTCTCTAATCACTCTATAGCGGACACTATACAGCACTGTGTTTAGGAAACAAGAAAGCCAGGGCAATAGTGCCAAAACAGAACACTACTGCTATATTTAGGGAACAAGTGAACCGATTCGGCAAGGCCTCTAACGTCCCACTGCCGGGTCACGTGTGATTGGTGGAGCTGAGTGGAGGCGGGGCCTGCCTGGGACCCTTACTTGCTGGTAGAGCTGGGGCCGCGGCGCAGAGTTCTCGATCATAGAGTGAATCATGAAGATTAGCGGCTCGTTCTCCTTGGTCTAGCGCGGCGCCGCGAAGATGCACAGGGGTCAGCCACACACACACACAGTAAAAGTGGTTAGCCGTTAGCTCGACCATACAGTCATAGCCGTACGGACAGTAGAGGTGGTTAGCCGTTAGCTCAACCGTACAGTAACACATTACTACAGTAGAGGTGGTTAGCTGTTAGCTCAACCATACAGTAACACATTACTATAATAGAGGTGGTTAGCCCTTAGCTCAACCATACAGTAACACATTACTACAGTAGAGGTGGTTAGCTGTTAGCTCAACTGTACAGTAACACATTACCACAGTAGAGGTGGTTAGCCCTTAGCTCAACCATACAGTAGCACATTACTATAATAGAGGTGGTTAGCTGTTAGCTCAACCATACAGTAACACATTACTATAATAGAGGTGGTTAGCTGTTAGCTCAACCAAACAGTAACACATTACAGCAGTAGAGGTGGTTAGCCCTTAGCTCAACCATACAGTAACACATTACAGCAGTAGAGGTAGTTAGCCATTAGCCCCACAGTAATACAGTAGAACAGTAGTTAGCCAAGAGCTAAAGAGGCTCATGAGGTATTAAGCAGCTCAGACAGGATTAGCTGGAGCAGCTATAATTTCCTGGAGGATAGTAAACGGCATCACGCATGATACTGGTTTAACCTCCCGAGCCTCCTTCTCTTTAAACCCACAATGTATACATCCTCCACATCAGCATGGCCGCGACTCTTATTTTGAAGGACCCATAATGCCAAGCAGAAACTCTAACCCTATATATATAAATACATATAGACATATATATTCACATGCCTTCCCTTCCGCAAAAAACATTGCATTTTGAGAACCGTGTGTTCACATTAAATCAATCCCGCCCAAAACCAGGGAAAATCTTGTTCTAACAAGCTCGAAAAATGGATGAATAAATAAACCCCAAAACAGAACATTTATGTGTCCCCTGTTTACCAGGAATTAGCATACGCTGAAACGGATCGTTAGCATGCAAACCAGCAGGATAAAGAATTCATGATCACATCTGTGCTGACTCAGTGGTGTTGGGAGGAGGAAAACAGCTTGCTCAAGGTGTGCTCAACGCAGGTCAGCCATTACGGAGCGTTAAGAAGGTATTACGCTCTTAAGGACCGCACCCCCCGCTGAGCCTGCTTCCTAATTCTTCTGTTTTGTAGGAATGCATTCTCCTTCAGCATGAGAACCTCCTTCAGTATAAAGACCTCCGCATCCGGCTATAATCTGCTGCTTTTCCCTTACACACCCCTTTTCAGGAAGGAGGAAAAGGCACACACACACACACACACCGTTTCAAGCGATGTTAAATATATCTTCCTGATGCATCGTTAGCACAGAGCTCCATCCATCACGACGACTTAACAAACCATTATGTCTCATAAGCAGCATGAGCCAAAACGCACAACAGCTCCGCATAACAGTGGATGAGTAAGTAGTCTTCAATATCAATATTGTATCTTTATCGTGCAGGGCGCTCACCTGGGTGTCCAGGTACACAAGGTTACGTTGCAGGTGGTGGGAAAGCACCTCCGCCTACAGCAGCAACACCAGAAAGGAAGGAAGGAAGGAGAGGAGGGGAGGAGAGGAGAGGAGGAAGGAGAGGAGGACAGGAGAGGAGAGGAGGAAGGAGAGGAGGACAGGAGAGGAGAGGAGGAAGGAGAGGAGAGGAGAGGAGAGGAGAGGAGGAAGGAGAGGAGAGGAGAGGAGAGGAGAGGAGGAAGGAGAGGAGGACAGGAGAGGAGAGGAGGAAGCGGAGGACAGGAGAGGAGAGGACAGGAGCGGAGAAGAGAGGGAGGGGGGGAGTGGAGAGGGAGGAGAGGAGAGAGGGAGGGAGGGGGGGAGTGAGGGTGGAGAGGAAGGGAGGAGAGAGAGGGGAGCCGAGGAGGACGGGGAGCAAGGAGAGGAGAGCAGAGGAAGGGGAGGTAGGAGAGGAGAGCAAGGCATGAGGAAGGAGGATATGAGGAGAGAGGAAGAGAGGAGAGAGAGACAGAAGGTGCAAAATTGAGAGAGAAATAAGGTGGAGGCGTAGTGGCGAACCAAACCGGGATGTCTAAGCATGTGCCATAGAGAGCCAGGGAGTGCACCAGCAGCCTGAATCAGCCCTGACCCGCGCCTGTATCAGCGGGTCAGGGTTCAGACCGCTCTCAGGCCCTGTATGGCAGACCTACAGTCCATCCCTGGTGCAGAAGGCGGGCTGCATGACCAACTCAAGACAACAGCAACCCAACACAAACACAAACACGAGGGCCAGGACATGCATGAGGAGCTGATGACAGGACACCTCCACGCCTCCCTGATCTCATCCCCAGCAGTGTGGTCCCTTAGAGATGACATGAGGCTCATGCATTAGCTGAGAACAGCTCTCACACCTTCTATTGATACATGGAATAATAGAAGCTCTGGTAACACTTCTGGACAGAAGAACCTCTACTGGTTCTGGAGGGTAGAACCCAGAAGAGCCTCTACTGGTTCTGGAGGGCAGAACCTCTACTGGCTCTGGACAGAAGAACCCAGCAGAATCTTACTGGTTTGTGAGGGCAGAACCTTACTGGTTTGTGAGGGCAGAACCTTACTGGTTCTGGAGAGCAGAACCTCTGCTGGTTCTGGAGAGCAGAACCTCTGCTGGTTCTGGACAGCAGAACCTCTACTGGTTCTGGACAGAAGAACCCAGCAGAACCTTATTGGTTCTGGAGGGCAGAACCTTTGCTGGTTCTGGAGAGCAGAACCTATCCTGGGAAGCTGATGGTCAGTCCGATGAATGCAACCATGCATGCATGCATGGACAAACCGGCGACACCGGTGCACATAGGCACACATGCACATGCGCATGTCTCTCGCATACACACGCACACACACACACACACACACACACACACACACACACACACACACACACACACACACACACACACACACACACACACACACACACACACACACACACACACACAAACTGCCTGGTCTTACCCTAACTAAACATCCACTCTACACCAGCAGGAATCACAACAAGGCTTTGGGTGCAGCACACACAAAAGCACACCAAGAGAGCACGACACACACACACACACACACACGCACACGCGCACGCGCACGCACACAAACACGCGCACGCACACACACACACACACACACACACACTGGCGTGCGGAGGTGTGGTGGGGCTGACCTTGGCGTTGGACGTCTCCATGCCCAGGCTCATGAGCTGGGTCAGAGTGTGTTCTCGAAGGCTGCTGAGCTCCGCCTGCTGCCGGCGCAGCTTAATGAGGAGGAGGGTCAACTCCTCAGGCTGGAGCGCACACACACACACACACACACATACATACAAGCATCAGACACACACATACGCACACATGCATCAGACACACACGCACAAGCACAAACACACACACACACACGCACACACAAGCATCACACACACACGCACACATGCATCAGACACACACACACACACACACACGAATCAGACACACACACACACACACACACACACACACACACACACACACACACACACACACACACACACAGAGGAAGGCGGATCAGCAACTGCATGAGCAGCGGGTGGTGGCACCGTCACTCATTGGGGAAACACACATGTGGCTCCACCCAATTCTCTCATGGAAGCTTATGCACCACCAACACCATCAGCAACCTCATCACCACCACCACAACCAGCATCATCGCCACCACCAACACCATCATTACCACCACCAACACCTCCACCAACCCTCCCCTGGGTGGGGCTGGTGGTGGCGGGTAAGGCGACTTCGAGAGCCGAAGAAAGGAAGGAGGAAGTGGAGGTGAGGGTGCGTTTGATTCCCTCCACAGTGGCAGCATAGACAACCCGTCATTAACGAGGACCAATCACAGAGCACCAACCGCAGACAGCTAGCCAACCAGCTTTGAGGGAACCCCAAGCAGTGGTCGAGATTGTGTGAGTGTTGTTGGAGTGTGTTTGTGTGCATCTGTGCGTTCGTACTGCAATTGCAGCTGTGGTGGTAGTATGTTGTAGTGGGTGTGTGTGTGTGTTGGTTTGTTTGAATGTGTGTGTTTGTACTGATTTGGTGTGCGTCTGATCTTGTATTAAAGAGCATTTTTAAACAGTGTTTACGTGGCTCTACATAGAGAGGTGCATTTAGTGGAGGCAAGAGAGAGGGAGAGAGAGAGAGAGAGAGAGAGAGAGAGAGAGAGAGAGAGAGAGAGAGAGAGAGAGAGAGAGAGAGAGAGAGACAGAGAGAGAGAGAGAGAGAGAGAGAAATGTGGTGGTAGAGAGAGGTGTGTTTAGTAGAGGAGAGAGAGAGAGGGAGAGAGAGAGATGGGGTGGTAGAGAGAGGTCTGTTTAGTACAGGAGAGAGGGAGAGAGAGAGAGAGATGGGGTGGTAGAGAGAGGGAGAGAGAGAGATGGGGTGGTAGAGAGGGGGAGAGAGAGAGATGGGGTGGTAGAGAGGGGGAGAGAGAGAGATGGGGTGGTAGAGAGGGGGAGAGAGAGAGATGGGGTGGTAGAGAGAGGGAGAGAGAGAGATGGGGTGGTAGAGAGAGGGAGAGAGAGAGATGGGGTGGTAGAGAGGGGGAGAGAGAGAGATGGGGTGGTAGAGAGGGGGAGAGAGAGAGATGGGGTGGTAGAGAGAGGGAGAGAGAGAGATGGGGTGGTAGAGAGAGGTGTGCTTCGTGGAGGATGACTCACCGTCTTCCCCTGCAGGGACTGGGCTGTGATTGGCTGGGGCTGTTGGCCAACCGGTAGCGACCTGCGGTCCACTGGGAAGCCATACTGGGAACACAGGGTGGGGGAACGGTGGGATGGTCAAACGGTCCAATCACAACGCGGTTCATCCCGTCAGAACCACGGGCGGTCCGTGATTGGTCGACGCTCGGCCCCGCTCACCTTGGCCATGTGGGCCCGCTGCCGGCGGTCCAGGGTGCCCCCGTCGCCCCTGACGACGGGGGGCGCGGTGTCGGACCCCCCGCTGTGGTGGCGGGAGTGCGTTGCGTAGAGGGAGCCGTGGGAGGGGGAGGGGGGGATGGAGGGCGCGGGGGCGTGCTCCGAGATGTTCATCATGGTCTTGGTGCACGGCAGCGTGCCGTAGTGACCCGCGCCTGCAGGAAGTGACATCATCACCGGCTGACCCACGTCACACATTCGTACCTCACTTTTGTGTTTTTGTGTGTGTGTGTGTGTGTGTGTGTGTGTGTGTGTATGTGCGTGCATGCGTGTGTTTCTGTGTATGGGGGCCTGTGTGTGTATGCATGCCTGTGTGTGTGTGTGTGCGTGCCTGTGTGTTCGTTTGTGTGCATGCACGCCTGCCTGTGTGTGTATGTGTGTGTGCATGTATATCTGTGTATGTGTTGTCCTGTCTGCGTGTGCATGAGTGCGGTTCTTTGTGTGTCTGTGTGCCTGTGTGTGCACGCCTTTGTGTGTGTGTGTGTGTGTGTGTGTGTGTGTGTGTGTGTGTGTGTGTGTGTGTGGTAGCGGCCCACCTGAGGGCAGGGCAGGCCTGTCTCTGCTGTGTGTGTGTGTGTGTGTGTGTGTGTGTGTGTGTGTGTGTGCTCCTGTGTGTGTGTGTGTGTGTGTGTGTGTGTGTGTGTGTGTGTGCCTGTGTGTGTGTGTGTGTGTGCTCCTGTGTGTGTGTGTGTGTGTGTGTGTGTGTGTGTGTGCTCCTGTGCGTGTGTGTGTGTGTGTGCGCCTGTGTGTGTGTGTGTGTGTGTGTGTGTGTGTGTGTGTGTGTGTGTGTGTGTGGTAGCGGCCCACCTGAGGGCAGGGCAGGCCTGTCTGTGCTGTGTGTGTGTGTGTGTGTGTGTGTGCTCCTGTGTGTGTGTGTGTGTGTGTGTGTGTGTGTGTGTGTGTGTGTGTGTGCCTGTGTGTGTGTGTGTGTGTGCTCCTGTGTGTGTGTGTTCAGCCCACCTGAGGGCAGGGCCAGGCTCTGGCGGGAGCAGGCCTGTCTCTGCTGCCACTCGTGCAGCTGCCACATGGTGTCGTCCCTCATGGAGCGCCGCTTCTCGGCGTCCAGCGAGCGCTCGTACATGGAGCCCGCCGCGCTGGCCACGCTGCCCGGCCGCACCCCGCTGTTCCTGGGGAGGGTCCGGTACCCCTCGGGGAACCGGGGCGTCGCCGGGGGGCAGCGGTGGCTCGGCATGTTCCGGGGTAACGTCTGGTAGGAGGTCACACTGGGGGGGGCGGGGGGGGAGGGGAGAGAGGAGAGGGGAGGGGAGGAGGAGAGCAGAGGAGAGGGGAGGGGAGAGAGATAGAGAGGAGAGGAGAGGGGAGAGGAGAGAGAGGAGAGGAGGGAGGAGAGGAGAGGAGGAGAGAGAGGAGAGGAGGGAGGAGAGGAGAGAAGAGAGGAGAGGGAAGGGAAGGAGAGGAGAGGAGGGAGAGGAGGGAGAAGAGGAGGGAGGAGAGGAGAGGAGGAGAGGAGAGGAGAGGAGAGAGGAGAGAGAGGGGGGAGGATGAGAGGAGAGGAGAGGAGAGGAGAGGAGAGGAGAGGAGAGGAGATACATATATTAATGGAAGCAAAATTCAGACACACACACACTCTGTATTTCTTTGAGAGAAATGGGCACTGATTGACTGTCGATTTATCTGTTTGAGATCACAAATATGTGTGCGTTCTTGTGTGCACACGCAAGAACAAAGCTCATCCTGTCGATATAATACGAGTGTGCTAGACTTTCACCCAGACCCGGGAGCTGTTTTAATGAGCTAAACGTGAGCAGGATCCTGAGAGTCATCTGTTCATCTGTTCATTCATCTCATATCTGTCCTCAGACGTGAGTACAGACTAGGATGGGAGGAGGGACGATAGTAATAGAGCTCAGCTTCCAGGAAGACAGACAGACAGACAGACAGACAGACAGACAGACAGACAGACATGACTATAAATCTCATGTTGTAGACAGGCTGACAGACAAATACACAGAGAGATCTCATGTTCTCGACAGACTATACAGATATGGACCCTAACAGACTAACCGTGTTAACACACCGCCTCATCTCTTAGCCGTTATGAGCTAACAAGACCCTTATATTCCCAGCTCTGCATAAAACATCTAACCCCGTCCCCATCGCTACAGCCACCTCCACCACCCTCTCTGACGACGACCGGCCCCATCACTTATTCATGACTCTGCAGCCGAGCAGAGGACGTAGCGACGGAGCGACATGATGTCGGCTAATGATGCGTCGCCCTCCCTCCCCCTGAGGAGGGCAGACGTGGAGCAGCTCTCAGGTGGAGCGTCACTCCTAACGCTGTTCCTCCCGCTGCCGTCGCTGGAGGCCGTGTTGGTATTCCTCTGTCTTCCTCACGCTGTGCAGCGCGAGGCGAACGCCGGCACCGCTCATAGTCCCCCCAAACAAACACATCACCACGACTGCTCGCCCTAACACAGGCAGGGAGGTACGGAGGGGAAGGGGGGAGGCAGGGAGGGGATGGGGGAGGCAGGGAGAGGATGGGGGAGGCAGGGAGGTAGGGAGGGGAAGGGGGAGACAGGGAGAGGATGGGGGAGGCAGGGAAGTACGGAGGGGAATGGGGAGGCAGGGAGAGGATGGGGGAGGCAGGGAGAGGAGGGGGGAGGCAGGGAGGTAGGGAGGGGAAGGGGGAGACAGGGAGAGGATGGGGGAGGCAGGGAGAGGAAGGGGGAGGCAGGGAGGTACGGAGGGGAAGGGGGAGGCAGGGAGAGGATGGGGGAGGCAGGGAGAGAAAGGGGGAGGCAGGGAGGTACGGAGGGGAAGGGGGAGGCAGGGAGAGGATGGGGGAGGCAGGGAGAGGATGGGGGAGGCAGGGAGGTAGGGAGGGGAAGGGGGAGACAGGGAGAGGATGGGGGAGGCAGGGAGAGGAAGGGGGAGGCAGGGAGAGGATGGGGGAGGCAGCGAGGTACGGAGGGGACGGGGGAGGTAGGGAGAGGATGGGGGAGGCAGGGAGAGGATGGGGGAGGCAGGGAGAGGATGGGGGAGGTAGGGAGAGGATGGGGGAGGTAGGGAGAGGATGGGGGAGGCAGGGAGACGATGGGGGAGGCAGGGAGAGGATGGGGGAGGCAGGGAGAGGATGGAGGAGGCGGATAGAGACGATGGGGGAGGCAGGGAGGTACGGAGGGGAAGGGGGAGACAGGGAGAGGATGGGGGAGGCAGGGAGAGGATGGGGGAAGCAGGGAGAGGATGGGGGAGGTAGGGAGAGGCAGGGAGAGGATGGGGGAGGCAGGGACAGAAAGGGGGAGGCAGGTCGAGGATGGGGAGGGTTGGGAGGTACGTAGGGGGAGATAGGGGGAGGCGGACCCTGGCGGCCGTGTCGGTATTCTTATGTCTTCCTCCTGCTGCGCAGCGCAAGACAAACGCGGGCGCCGCTCACAGCTCCACAGACAAACCCATCCCCACGCCGGGCACGGAGGGACGGCGTTCGGTTTGGAGGTCACGGAGTACGACGGTACGATCCTTCGTCACGGTGCCTCACACCCTTGGCTGCAGGGTTTGATATGGACCACGTAACCCAGGCCCCCTGGCCTCTGGCTGAACTGGACGCCACACACTCTATCTTTAACGTTCCTCTTCGTGTCCTTAACGTCATACATTTACTTTGTGTCATGCTTTTTTCCTTTTTTTTTCTTTTTGGTAATAGTTATGCCACATAGAGACGCACAGAGACGCACACACACACACACACACACACACACACACTTACACAGAGACACACAAACACATTTACACACACACACACACAGAACACACACACACACACTTACACAGACACACACACACACACACACACTTACACAGAGACACACACACACACACACACACACACACACACACACACACACACACACACACACACACACACACACCCCCACTGCCTCACCTCCGGCTGTCCTCCTCGGGCCCCCGGGGGGTGTTGTTGTGCGTGCGGACCCAGTGCTCCAGCTGCTGCATGGAGCCGGTCCTGCTCATCCCCCAGCCCCCCTCCGGGCCCCGGGCCCCCTCCTGCCCCGGGCCCCCCTCAGCCTCCAGCAGAGGCTGCATCCGGCCCAGGGTCCCGTCCCCCTCCAGGGGGCTCAGCAGGTCGGAGGTCTCCCCCGGGGTGGGGGCATCGGGCCCGTTCACCTGCTGGGGGGAGGGATGCTCGTTATTAATGACATCGTGGAGGACGGCGCAGGGCAGGAGGCAGAGAGGGTCGGCTGGTCGCCGGAAGGTCGCTAGTTCGACCCCCGGCTCCCCGGAGGGTGGAGGTGTGCCTGAGCGGGGGCAGTTCGCCCGGACTGCTCCCGGCCAGCTGGCTGTCACCTTGTGTGGTTGACTCCGCTGTCGGTGCGTGGATGTGTGGATGTGTGCATGAATGGTTGTGAGTCGCTTTGGATAAAAGGGACCGCGAAATGTAATTAAAGAAATGACTCTGTCTGGATATGAACCACCGCTGAAACGCATTTTATAAATATGATTGACCCTGTTTAAGAAATCATCATTTAAACCTGATTTAAAACATTACTGTCCCTAAAATTGGAATGAATTCAAGAGTTTTCATTGCTCCAATTTCAGAGCGTTTGTATTTCCGGGTATTTTCAGGTCTGAATTTCCAAAAGATGAACGTCCATACTGCACTTTTAAACATGGTTCAGTCAACAGGTGATCGCTGCACGCCTCCTACCTGCAGACAGGGGGTGTGGGCGTGGCTGTGGGTGTGTCCGAGGGTGTGGGAGTGGCCGTGGGCGTGGTCGTGTCCGAGGGTGTGGGCGTGGCCGTGGGCGGCGGCCTGGCTCTGGCGCGAGGCGGAGACGGCGGCGGCGATGGCGGCGGCCTGGGCGGGCTGCAGCTTGATGCTGTTGATCTTGGTGAGGGGCCGCTCGGGCCCCCCGGGGTCCCGGGGGAAGCCGTAGCGCTCGCCGCCCACGTCCCTCAGCGTGGCGTAGCCGTCCGCCTGGCGGTACGCGGCGGCGGCGGCGTAGCGGTCGCCCTCCCGCAGCGTGGCGTACTTCTTCAGCTCCTTCAGCCCGCCGTAGCGGTCCACCACGTGAACGCCGCCGCCCCCGCCGTGCACGCCCCCCAGCATGGTGCCGTAGCGGTCCCCCGTCTCCCTCAGGGACAGCTGCCGCCTCACCTCCCGGGGGGGGCCCCTGGCGGGGTCCCTCTGCGGCGTGGGGCGCTCCGCCGCCTGCCGCTGGGCGGGCGCGTACCTCTCGCCGTCCTGGGCGGGGCCGCCGTACCCCTCGCCGTCGGTGGGCGTCCGGGGGGGCGGGGCCACGGTGTACTTGTCGTCCAGCGTCTGCGCGGCGTACGACTCCAGCTCGCCGCGCTGGGCGGCGCTGAGGTCCCGGGGCGCGGCGGGCGTGGCGGGCGTGGCGGCGCCCGGGGCGGGCGTGGCCGGGGGCGGGGCCGAGTCCTTCTGCAGGGAGAAGCCGTCGCCGTCCTTGCGCAGGGCGTAGCGCTCACCGCCCTTCTGCAGGACGAAGCGCTCGCCGTCCCGCTGCAGGGTGTAGTACTCGCGCTCCCGCGCCCGTCCCGAGCGGTGGTTGGTCCCCCCGCCCTGGGCCGCGTGGTCCCGCCCCCCCGCCGCCGGGTGGTGCTTGCGGTCCTCCAGCCGGGACATGGAGTGATGGCGGACCACCGCCTCGCGGTTCCGCTCGTTGTTGTGGACCTCGGGCCGCGTCAGGGAGCGGTGGTTCAACAGGTGGTTCAGCTCCGGGGGGGAGCGGGGGTCCAGCTTTAACTTGTCCAGTCTGGGGGGGAGAGGGGGCGGGAGGGAGGGAGAGAGGGGGGGGAGGGAGGGAGGGAGAGAGGGGGGGGGAGAGAGAGAGAGAGAGAGAGAGAGAGAGAGAGAGAGAGAGAGAGAGAGAGAGAGAGAGAGAAAGAGAGAGAGAGTCAGATGTAATCCATTGTTTTCCGCTTCTTTTTATTCCACAATCAGTCTGCGACATGTTTAATGTCATTGATTTGCTCCATTAATTTGTCTTTTAGCTCATTTCAATGCTTTGGCAAAACATTTTTCATTTAAATGTCATGCCAACAAAGCTTTATTGAATTTAATTCCAATTAAATTGAAGGTATTGGAGTGAGAGAGAGAGAGAGAGAGAGAGAGAGAGAGAGAGAGAGAGAGAGAGAGAGAGAGACAGACACAGAGAGAGAGAGAGAGAGAGAGGGGGACAGAGAAAGACATTAAGAGAGAGAGAGAGATAAAGAGAGGGAGAGGCTTCTCACCGTCTGATTGGCTCAGAGTGCACCAGGGCGGCGTCAGTCATGGCCCTCATCCATGACTCCATGTCCTTGGCCGTGTCCGTGCAGAAGTAGTAGGTCCGCATGTTGGGGTGTGTGGCCTGGGGGGGAGGGAGGGGGAGGTAGGTTAGTTGAAGAGTGTGTCTGTGTGAGTGTGCGTGTGAGCATGTGTGTGAGTCTGTGCGTGCGTGTGTGTGTGTGTATGGGCCCTTCTTCATGTTTGTGTGAGTGAGTGAGTGACTGCGTTCGTGCATGCATGCGTGCGTGAGTGCGTGCGTGCGTGCGTCACTGTGTGCGTCAGTGTGTGTGTGCGCTCAGAGCAGGCCGGTGTCTCTAATCCCTGGGGTCCGGTCCCTCACCTTGAAGGCGTACTTCTTGCTGATGTGGTCGTCCACCGACAGCATGGAGATGTGGAAGCTGGGCAGCAGGATGCTACCCAGGATGCCCTCCTCCTTATCATCTGCACCACAGAAGAAGAACGAGGGAGGAGGTTAGTGTGGAGAACATGAACTCCTCCTTGTCTTATGCACCACAGAATAAGAACGAAGGAGGAGGTTAATGTGTTAGAGATGAACTCCTCATTGCCTTCTGCACCACAGAAGGAGAACGACGGAGGAGGTTAGTGTGTTAGAGATGAACTCCTCATTGCCTTCTGCACCACAGAAGGAGAACGACGGAGGAGGTTAGTGTGTTAGAGATGAACTCCTCATTGCCTTCTGCACCACAGAAGGAGAACGACGGAGGAGGTTAGTGTGTTAGAGATGAACTCCTCATTGCCTTCTGCACCACAGAAGGAGAATAAGAACAGTGGGGAGGTTGAGGTGAGGGGGCGTTCAACATGAATGCTCTCTCGCTATGAATTATTGAATCCAAAAGAATAGAGAAATAGGAAAACGTAATCGAGCCGAACAGTTGAAATACACCCAAATCTGGAATATTAATGCAGCATGTATTCATCATTCATATATGAGAATAATTTATACAATAGAGTGAGACCTCTCACTCTCATTCAGGTACTGCTCCGGACTGCAGTAAGGATAACTAGCGTTTGCTCAGGCCTGACAAACAAGCCTCCCACCAGCTCACTGCTACTGCATCACTCACACATACATGGAGAATATATCAGGGGGAGAGAGGGGGAGAGGGGGAGACAGTGGGAAGAGAGAGAGAGGGAAAGAGAGAGAGAGAGAGAGAGAGAGAGAGAGAGAGAGAGAGAGAGAGAGAGAGAGAGAGAGAGAGAGAGAGAGAGAGAGAGAGAGAGAGAGAGAGATGAGAGGGAGAGAGAGGGGGAGAGATGGAGAGAGAGAAGAGAGGAGAGACAGATGGAGAGAGCGGATGAGAGACGGAGAGAGAGAGATGAGATGGAGAGAGAGAGAGGTAGAGGGAAATAGGGGGAGAGAGAGAGAGAGAGAGAGAGAGAGAGAGAGAGAGAGAGAGAGAGAGAGAGAGAGAGAGAGAGAGAGAGAGAGAGAGAGCGCGCTGGCACCACAGCGTGGTACATATGCTGTAATGTGTGTGTGGGTGTTGTCTTCAAACACTTTGTTTAAAAGGGGTGAATGTTAATTTCTACACGTTTTAAAGACTCACGGGGGATGGCGGGGGGGAGGGTGTGAGAGACCCTGATAACGTGAGATAACAGCTCTGGAAACTGGTTTCCAAGCAACGGGAGGCGAATGGGCCGGACGCCAGGCTACACACCGCCGTGCCGTTCTGACGGAGAGAGGCTCACATTGGAAAACCTACCCCACAGTACCTCTACCTCTCTCGATCTCTCTCTCTCTCCATCTCTCACTTCCTCTTTCTCTCTCTCCCCATCTATCTATCTCTCTCTGTCTCGCTCAAACTCCCTCTTTCTCCATTTCTCTCTCTCTCCCCCCCCCTCTCACCTCCTCCCCTTTCTCTCCTCTCTCTCTCCATCTCTCTCATCCTCCCCTCTCTCTCTCTCTCAATCTCCCTCTTTCTCCATTTCTCTCTCACCCCCTCTCTCAACTCCTCCCCTTTCTCTCTCTCTCTCCATCTCTCTCATCCTCCCTCTCTCTCTTCATCCCTCGCTCTCTCTCATCCTCCCCCTCTCTCTCTCTCTCTCTCTCTCTCCCCATCTCTCTCATCCTCCCCTTTCTCTCTCTTCATCCCTCGCTCTCTCTCATCCTCCCCCCTCTCTCTCTCTCTCTCTCTCTCTCCCCATCTCTCTCATCCTCCCCTTTCTCTCTCTTCATCTCTCTCCTCCTCCCCTTTCTCTCTCCCTCTTCCTCTTCCTCCCTCTCCCTCTCTCTCCCCCCCCCCCCCCCCCCCCCTCTCTCCTCCTAATGAGCTTGGCTGCCTTCCCCTCAGCCCGTGTTTGGTTAATGAATCCCCAGTAAGCGGCGTGACTCCGGAGGGAGGCAGGCGTTGCGTGAGCTCCTAAACACCACCACCCTCCCTCCCCTCCTCCAGGACCCCCGCTGACGGCGCCGGGGGGGCGGCTCCGCCTCGTTTATGGAGACGGAGGGAAACCTCCCCGGATCCCAGATCAGTAAAGGAGTAGGAGACGAGGCGTTTGAAGAGGGGTAAACTCGCTTAGTTAACGAGGCGATCAGAGCTGGGGGCAGGTGTCAGTGCAGGGAGTACCAGGACAAAGACTGGTTCTGTTAATGCACCTGGTTACCTCAGGGACTGAAGTGTGTGTGTGTGTGTGTGTGTGTGTGTGTGTGTGTGTGTGTGTGTGTGTGTGTGTCTCACCCCTGTAGTAGAAGAGGCACATGTCACACAGGACAAACCATCTCTTCTTCCAGAGCTTCATGCCTGTGCTGTCCTGCAGGGGTCAAAGGTCAGAAACCAGGGGTCAGTTTGATCACACACACACACACACAAACACACACACCCACCCACACAAACACACACACACCCTCGCACACGCCAACACACACTCACACAGAAGCGCAAGCACCTTGACACACACACACACACACACACACACACACACACACACGGTGGTACCTGCTTGTAGAGCCAGTTGCTCCTGACAGTGGGGGCGTTGGGGTTCCTCTTGATGGAGTTGGACCTCTTGCCAAAGTTGTGGATCTTCTTGGAAGGCCTTGAGGGCTGAGGAGAGAGAGGACCGATGGTTAGGTGGGGGACGACATGGGGGCATCAGGGGGGGCATCAGGGGGGCACTGGGGCCAAGCAGGCCTGCTTTACTCCGCCATTATAGCACTGATCCATCCGGTCTGTGACTCTGACTGACACCGGTCAGAACCAGGTCCATCTCTCAGAACCAGGTTAATGTCCGCTCTGTCAGGACGGTGAATACACTCACGAAAAACAAATAAAACGTGTTTGAGTAGTATTTCTACGAGGCTGTTTAATGACTGAACCACTCTGTGTTCGGTTGTGTTTCTTTTGTGTGTCGGTGTTATT
>NC_044051.1:7396773-7404273 GCF_902167405.1 Gadus morhua | reverse complement strand
GTGCCTACGGACGGTCAGAGACAGAGACGGACCGCCCTGCCCACCTCCTCGACCAATCACGTGTGCCAACGGACGGTCAGAGACAGAGACGGACCGCCCTGCCCACCTCCTCGACCAATCACGTGTGGCTACGGACGGTCAGAGACAGACAGCCCCGCCAATCTTTCCGACCAATCACGTGCGGGTAGGGACGGACAGAGAATACAAACTAACGCTGGGCAGAGGAAGGAGACGAGGTAGAGGCGAGGTGTGGGAAAGAGCGTTACCATGGCAACAAGCCCCTAATTGAAACGAAGGACATGGTGAAACATGAAATAATGACAGAGGTCCCCTGTACATGAGATTTAAAGCATAGATAATAACCATAATCATAATTATTTCATGGCGCGGCTATTAGCCAGGAAGCAATGGAGGAAGCTCTCCATGGTTACCCTGTTCAGAAGATCAGAACAGAACGGTTCAGAAGATCACAAAATAACTGGTCAGCCCTCTTAAACACGAGCACTTAATGTCAAACTAAGCCCTATTAGTTGAGGCCGTTGCACAATTCGATGTTTGCTTAAGTCTGCTTTTTAAAGTGGTTTAGGGTTCGGACCGGGTCTGAATATCAAGCAGAGCTCATAAAAGTTAACGCAGAATACTTCCCGCCTCACTGGCTCACAGTCATTAAAGTGACTTATCTGCGGTTAGCCTACAGCATCTTAGCATCGTAGCATCGTAGCATCGTAGCATCTCTGCTAGTAATCCCCAGACCTTCTGGACTGGGAAAAAAACAGGTAAAAAAAGAAGACAATATATGTCTCTGTCTCAAATGACTACAAAAACAGCCAGAATGTCATTCACCATGACTACAAACACAGCCTGTATGTCATCGCCATGACTACAAACACAGCCAGAGTGTCATCACCATGACTACAAGCACAGCCTGGACATCAGTCACCATGACTACAAAGACGGCCTGAACGTCAGTCACCATGACTATAAACACAGCCTGAATGTCCTCACTATGACTAGCTTTCTGCAGGCCGCGAGGCACAGAGTGCATTTAAAGACTTCAGATTATCAGACAAAGGCCTAAGTGAATATTTCCCAAATGGGTGGGAGATGCTGGGATAAGCCTCTCACAATGGCTGTGTGTAGAAGCCCGCGGCATCGAGGGCATTCAGTGCGCCACACAACACCCGCCTATTGTTGCTGGGGAGGATGTTCCCAAATTGCTCCCATTTTGTGATTATGTCGGAGACAGTGAATGGACAGGCGATGGGTTCTCCGGCACGTGAATGGAGGCCATCAGTTGCCAACGGTGACAAGAATGACTCTGTCTTCCCCCCCCCCTGATCGCTCCATCGCTCTCTGCTTGAATCCTTCCCACTGTCTCCTCTTGGTTTCCTTCTCATCCTTCACTCACTGAGTAAACTCGCCCTTTAATCCTGATTCTCTTACTCTCTCGCTCCCACACACACATGTATGTACGCACACACACACACACACACACACACACACACACACACACACACACACACACACACACACACACACACACACACACACGTGTACGTACGCACACACACACAAACACAAACGTCACTCACACACTTCTAAACACCCCATAATAACCACGCTGGCTTCAACATGTGCCGGCTGTTCTCTTATTGTATTCATTGAATGCAGTAATTGTTTTCTATTTGAACTGCTTTTATTTATTTTCTCTCCCAGATGGTTAATAATTTATTCCCGTATCTGTTCATGTCGTTATCTTGTCCTTGAGGAGGCAAATGAACATTGTCCCGTGAAACCCTTGAATAAAAAAATGAATAATAAAATCAAAACCTCTCCTGAGGCTCCAGAACTAAAGAGGACGGCAGCTGTGGCCGTCCCGTTCCCCGGCGGGTCTGCTACGCCACATCTACAACACAGGTTCTCCAAAAAAACACAGATTCTACCCGCCACATCTCGCCCCCTTCATGGACTGTTTTCACGCCCTGTCCTTATGTTTCCCTGATTTCCCTCACTCACTTGTTTTCACCAGTCCCTCATTAACATTCCCCTCCTAGTGTATTTAGTCAACGTGTTTCCCCTTCCTCTGTGCCAGTTCGTCTTTGTTCTTTGTATCAAGCTTCCCAGCATTTTCTGAGTACGAATAACTACGGATCCCGGTTTTCTGATTCCTGCCTGTCTACTCCCGACTACGCCTTGTTCTTCTCTACAACTGATTTCCCGTGTAACAAACTATCCCCTAGTAAAGAACATTCTTTCTACACAGACTTTTGCCTCCTGAGTCGTGCGTTTGAGTCCTATATGCCCTGCTGCTCAACCAGCTGTTACACTACCCTGCTTCTACTGAGGTGTGCGGCTGAATCACCGCTGGTAGGAGAAGGAACCGGAATCATTTTGTTCTGATATCAGAGTACAGCCGAGTGCGACGTCTTCACTTTGACGCAGAGAAGAGAACATGCTGGTGTCTGTCCGCAGACGGGTAATACCGTGATGTAAACGTCTCGGTGGGTAGGAGGGAGACAGGGGAGGAAGGGGACTGGGACTCATCAATGCTGTCGATGACATAAAGGCGGTTTAGTTGGATGGAGCTCAGTCGTTCTCCTTCAACCTGTCACAGCATCTGTCACATCTGTCAGCGTACTGGAACCTGGTTATACTGGGACTCGACTTAGCAACCTCTGGATATAAATCCCTGGCAAACTCTGGTTGCACAGCAGGCAGTGGGGCACCCAGGTATATCACGTGTGCGAAGAGAATGGAGCTAATCATTTGAATTTGGACTGGACCGGATGGTTAATTTATAACGCAACGCCAACACGCACGCGCACACGCAGACTAAAACACACACAGACGCACACACACACGCACGCGAGCGATTCCCCCCCCCCCCCCGGGTTACACCATGTTGGTGGTCCGCCTGGTCTGAAACCAGTCCAGCAGTGATCCCACGTCTAGACGTGGTTAAACAACGTCTCATAATGACTTTGCTCCATCGTCTCCCCCACTCGTGACCCCCTGGGGGTCCGCCTGCCGGGGTGCTGTGGAGAGGCAGGGGTGGCGAGCGGCGGAGCAGAAGCCAGAGAGAGATGACGAACACGGTTACCTGGCAACCGCCTCCGGAGGCGGGGGGGCAGGATGGACGAGCTGGGCAGAACTGACACTACGAAGACACAGAGGGAGGGGGGGGGGGATCGTGGAGAGGGAAAATCATATTCTGTGAGGATGACGACACAATAATGATGATCATGTGAAAAATACGGATGAAATAATAAGAATGAAAAATTACAAAACATGAAATCATACGGAGAAGGGAGAGGGTTGTGATTTGAACAAATTGCTTTTTTTAACCACAGCAGATGTGTGTCTGTCTGTCTGTCTGTCCGTCTCAGTGTTGGTTTGTTAACCGATGACCCTCGGTGGTAGACCCCCCACACTGATGCCCTTTGGACCGGATTGTGTAGGAGCCGTCGCCGCAGGAGGCCTTTATTCATATGAATCGCCTCATCTGCCCGCAGTCTCCTCTTTTACTGCTTTAATCGAATCCCAAGCTCACAGCCTCACACTTTGGCATCTCACGTCCCCCTCTCTCTCTCGCCGTCGCTCGCCTGTCTATCAGTGTCTCTCGCTCTAGCTCACACGTCTCTCTTTCCATCTCTCTCTCTCTCTCTCTCTCTCTCTCTCTCTCTCTCTCTCTCTCTCTCTCTCTCTCTCTCTCTCTCTCTCTCTCTCTCTCTCTCTCTCTCTCTCTCTCTCTCTCTCTCTCTCTCTCTCTCTCTCTCTCTCTCTCTCTCTCTCAGGATTCTGGGACAGAGCATCAGAGTGAGGGCACAATAAGGGTGGAATAAACCAATCAGAGACTAGTAACACGGGGCCTGGGACTGATTCTGTGTACTAAAAGGACCAAAGTTTGTATGTTTCTCCCTGTGTCCACGTGGACTTCCCCCAACACCGCGAAACACAATTGGTAAATGGTCTGCATTTTTACTGCTGCTTTCCTAAGCGGTGGCCACTCAAAGCGTTTCACAGTATTGCCTCACATTCACCCGTTCATGCACACATTCACACACCGACAGCGGGGTCAGCCACACAAGGCGACATCCAGCTCGTCAGGAGCAGTTAGGGTGAGGTGCCTTGCTCAGGGACACCTCGACACTATAGCTAGGAGGAGCCAGGGAATCGAACAGCCGACCCGCTCTACCTCCTGAGCCACATGCCGCCGCTACACAACCGCCCTGCTTCCCATGAGCAAGGCACCGGCACTCGTAAGGGACGCTGTGGGGCAGCCCAGTGCTCCCAGACCAGGGTGGGATGGATGAGGCAGAGAACTCATCTCCCCACGTGGGATTAATGGAGTCCGTCTTCTCCCTCTGTCCTCATTTACGAGAACAGCTGAAGGGCGGCAGAACCGCCGGGGGCCGGGTCACGTGACTTCAAGGCGCGGCGATTGTCCGCGCACTCCGTCCCTCTCCTCCGCGGCGGTTGTAACGGCAGCCGGAGAGGAGGGAACTTTCATTATCACTCCCGCTGCAGTGGAAATCATCCCCGCTCTGCCTCAGCCACATCCCCTCTCGCGAGACGCAACCGCGCATGCGCACACGCACACACATACACACACACACCAGGTGTTCCGTATGCACGCACATCACGCACATATATATACACACACACCATATTCTATATTCACATACACCAAACACACACACACACCCACACACGCACACACCAGGTGTTCCGTATTCAAAAACACCACTCACACATATACAGACACTTATATAGATAGAGTACTTACACAAAGACATGAACACACACATAATCATGCCCACCCACCCACACACACACACACCTACCCACCAACCACACACACGTCCCCAGCAGGGAGAGTGTGGCGGTGGGATAATTGGGTGGGAGTAGGAGAGAGGGGGAGTGGGAGAGGGAGAGAGAGAGAGAGAGAGAGAGAGAGAGAGAGATGGAGAAAATCCAATGCGAGAGAGAAAAGTGGCGAGAGGTGAAAGACAGAGCGAGGGAACGAAGCAGACGAGAAATGACGCAGATGTGAAGGAGAGAAATTGAAAGCGAAAGTGGCAAGAGCGATAGAGTTCCCTGGAGTTCGATGCCTGAAGACTTAACACTGGATGTGGGAGTACAAGCGAATATGAAAACAATATTTAAAATATATATTTACATTTAGAGAATGAAAAGCGGCCAGTGTATAGATTATGTTTCGAAAGGAATCTGCCTTAAGCAAGCATTTCTTATGTCATATTGAACGTGGAAACGGCCGTATAGTAAAATATAGTTTTCTGCTGGAAACAGTTTAGTATGAGTGAACGGGAGGAGAGAAGAGAGAAGGCAAAACCAAAGTAGAAATTAAATAACAATAAAATAAAAAGGGAAACATAAGCAGAAACTGAAAATGGCAATTAACAGAAATAGAAAGGAAGATTTAGAAAGAGAGAGAGATCAAGAGAGAGAGCAAGAGAGAGAGCGAGAGTGAAAGAGAGAAAGATTGAGCGAGAGTGAGCGAGAGAGGGAGAGCGAGAGAGGGAGAGCGAGCGAGCGAGTGAGCCATGGGTCTAGACCTGATAAGAGGGCTGTATTGTGCTGTGTCTGGAGTCTGGGACCGAGTGGAGAGCTGATGTGGGCTCCACTGTGCTCCCAGCAGCTGGGAACAGAGGGCCTACAGTGGGCCTACAGCAGTCCTCTGGCCCCTGGCCCCTGGGAGCGTCACAGTAAGCAGTGCCTTCACCCCCCAAGGGCCACTGCTGGGACGTCAGACACACACACGCGCGGACACACACACACATACAAATACACTCGCACACGCATGCACACACTCGCACACCGATACGCTCCTATGTTTTAAAAAGGGATCAAACTAGATTCACAGACATCCCGAGAGTAAACCAGATCAAAGAATGAGGATTTTGTACATGAGAGAGAGAGAGAGAGAGAGAGCGAGCGAGCGAGCGAGAGAGAGAGATCCACGTGCTGGTGGAGGCATGGAGGGTATGTTCTGTGTGGTTACTGATAAAGAGAGAACACAACACTTACTGTTCATTTACAACGAAGATGCAGTTGTCTTGTGAAGGCACCCCGGTCACAGGATGCTTGCAGGTCACCTTCCGTTCATTGTGACTGAGAGGGGCGAGAGAGAGAGAGAGAGAGAGAGAGAGAGAGAGAGAGAGAGAGAGAGAGAGAGAGAGAGAGAGAGAGAGAGAGAGAGAGCGAGAGAGAGAGAGAGGTTAATGTCATATCACTGAAATTAACCCACAAGACGAACAATAATGAAAACGTAGGACAGTGAGAGTCGAAGCTCAATCCATCAGTCTATTCATAAAAGGGTCTGACTGGTTTACCGTGCGCCATAAAACACCTGTCCCTCAATCATCCCCACACAGCAGCACAGAGCATCAATCACAGTGTCTAGGTACCACGTTAAAACACACACACACACACACACACACACACACACACACACACACACACACACACACACACACACACACACACACACACACACACACACACACACACACACACACACACACACACAAGAGAGCACTTCCCTCCATGAAGTAACAGTTTCTGATGCTGTTGCCCGAAACAACGACCGATCACAGAGTTGCAGAAGAGAATCTGCTATTGGTTTACATTCTTCACAATCTAAATCATTCAGGGTTAATGTTTCAAACAATACTAACATGCAAGCAATTTTCTTTATATAAAGCCTTGTAATATGTAGATATAAATGTACAATGTATTCTGAACATTGTCTTAACATTGTTAAACACACACACATACAGTCACACACACCCACACGCCAAAACACTCACCCACAATCACCCACACCCTCACACACACACACACACGCCAAAACACCCCCACACACACACAACTTCACACTCCCACCCACCCACTCACACGCTGAAACACACCTTGAGCAGTGAGTGGTGCTGAACTTGAGCATCACTCTTCTCTTGACGTGTACACTCCAAAACCCGAAAACAGATCCTCCGGGTATAGGACCTTCCAGATCCGTTCTGAATATATGCTATAGAATATATCCTGTCTCTCCTGTGAAACATCACACCTCAGGACACAGCGTTCTTCAACATGACACGCCGTCCAAAGGCAGGAATCTGTCAAACATCCACACGATAGAACAAACTATATAAAGTCTTGGCGCAGGGAACAGAAAGTGTGAACGAGCACAGCTCGGCTATACTGACGAAAACCCCCCTCCTCGCTCCTCGTCTCTCTCACACACATACACACACACTCTATTTTCCCCCCCTTTCAATCTCACTTTCCTGTTTATTTCCTCCCTCCTTCACTTGCTCCCTCTCTTGCTCAATCATTCCCTCATTCACTCCCTCCCCCCTCCCTCCCTCTCGTCATCTTCTCCCTTTATGCATCATCCAATCTGGAGTCACTTTCAGTTTCAGCTCTCTCTCTGTTCATCTTGTCTAGGAACACAGTCATCATCAACATTTTCTCAGCTAG
>NC_044051.1:7351773-7391773 GCF_902167405.1 Gadus morhua | reverse complement strand
CTGAGATAAGGGTACCAGGTATAGGGGTACCTGGGTGCTGATATGGCGCGTTTCCACTGCAGGCTGCGGAACGGATCGGATCGCAAAGGTGCGGATCGGGTCGCATTTCCACCGCCAAAAGTGGGCGTGACCCGGACTTAGCCGTACCCGTTTTGGCCTTGTTTTCAGGACTCCTCCATTGGGGTACTGAAAAGGAGACGAGACGCCTGAAAGGGTCCCGGGAAATTCTAGCTACACACCCCCTCCGTTGATTGGTCGACAGAATCATCACTTCCGGGCGACGTGGGGATAAAGACAAACTAACAGTAGCCTCGAGGTAGTATTCTTTACAATTAACATGTCGCGTAAAACGCTTGCTTGGGCGAACAAGGAGGTGGAGACGTTCGTCTGCATTCTTGGGGAGGAAGACGTTGTTTACGATGTTTACGTAGCTGCCGCGGCGATCGTCATCCGGCCTGCCTTAAAGGGTACTGTCGGCGGTGGAAACGCGGCAATAGGGTACCAAGATAAGGGTACCAGGTATAGGGGTACCTAAGTCCTGATAGGGTACTAGGATAAGGGTACCAGGTATGGGGGTACCTAGGTCCTGATAGGGTACCAAGATAAGGGTACCAGGTATAGGGGTACCTAGGTCCTGATAGGGTACTAGGATAAGGGTACCAGGTACAGGGTTTGGGTCCTGATTGGGTACTAAGATAAGGGTACCAGGTATAGTGGAAGCTAGGTCCGGGTAGGGTACCGACGGGAGGCAGGTCCCCTATAGCAAGCTAGGGGACCTGCTCGGGGCTTTCTTCCCGGTTTCTGCAGTCGAAATCCAGAGACAGATCCGGCGCTCAGAGGTAATAATGGGCCGTTGCGGTGTGCTGGTGCGTCTCCGCCTCTCCAAAGCCCAGGTATAAACACAGCACTTACTGTGCTTATTGAGAACGCACACAGGCGACACGTCGGGTGTGCTGAAGATCTGAGCACGCTAAGCTGCCTCCCTGGCAGCTACAAGCGCGCTGCGAGCACCACAACAAAGACGCCTTTCATGGCTCAATCCCACAATCAAAGACTGAAGGCAGCGGCGGCTTTTGGGCCGGGCTGGGAACAAACATAATGAGGGGAGTAGAGGTAATCAGGGCTGGGGAGGCGGTGAGGAGACTCTCTGGGAGCTCTGGGGAGACGGAGGTACAGAGCAGGCACTTGTGGAGCACAGAGAACGACGTTACAGTCCATTAAAGGGCTCATGTCATGCCACCAGGTGTTGGTGTGATGAGCTGGTACAAGCCGTTTGGCACGGGGAAAGAATGATTTTCACAGTGACATCACAAGTGGGCGTGTCCACCGAGATGTACGCTGGATAGATCAGTCTATCACACCCACACCTGGTGGCATGACATGAGCCCTTTAACGCCATGAGGGATTGACAGAGTTTACAACAATGTGATTGGTATTCATTTGAGATACATCATCGTACCTTATCAGAAGTTTTTGTTTGTTTGATTGATTTTTTTGATTGATTTTGTGACGTCATCACTGATTTAGAGGACAACCTTTGACGATGATCCCAGTCACAGGGCCAGCTGTCAACTCCTCCTACATGACCCAGTACACAACGTACCGCTAAGCATGGTTAGCATGTAGAGCATGGTTAGCATGGTTAGCACCATCTGGTGACAGGGACACTGCGTTATGCAACTCCTGCAGCGACTCCTCTCGTGGAGTCAGGTGATGTTGTCCTAAGCCACTTCAGCCTCCCCGGCTCAGGATGCAAGGTTGCCATGGGCAACAAAGACGGGAGGCAGACGGGCTGAGGCTGAGTTGAAGTGGAGTGTCGTCAGTCAGACGAGGATCTCACTTCAGAGTTCAGAGGAGAATACCGTGTACACACACCCAAACACACACTGTATGCGCACAGATACACACACCACAGACACAGACACACTCAGACTGCACAGACACACACCCTATACCCACACCAGACACACACACAGAGAACCAAATTATACAAATTATACACACACACAAACAGCAAAGACACACACACACACACCGCAGACCCATACACCAAGGATACACACACACACCACAGACACACACATACAACAAAGACAAAGACATACACACACCACAGACAAACACACACACACCACTGGCTCCTGGAAGAGGGTCCTTCTGGAAGCGTTCCCCACCCCTCCCTCTTTCCTTTAATCTGTCTCTCTCGGTATCTGCTGCTCCATCTCTCCTCCTGTTGGCTCACCTTTCAACCTCCTCCACCTCCATCCTCCCCTCTTTAATCAACCCCACCTTTCATGTCTCCCCCGCCCACAGGTCCCTCCCCTCCTGTTCGACACCCCCTTATCTCCCCCCTCCCTCCCCCTGCGGTCGTCTCCTTCTCTCCCCCTGCCTCCCTGCCTTCCCACCCCGTCTCCCCGCTCCTATCTCTGCTCTCGTCATCTTTCTCTCGTCGTTTGGTCGCCGCTGATCGGCGCCTTCATGCCAGACCGACTCATCCCCGCACTCGGGGGGAATCCATTTCTCGGGTTCGTCCGACCGACCGACCGACCGATCGGTTTTAAACTCGACGCCGCCGTGTTGTGAATTCAATTCAACACGGGCGCCACCGGTGTTCAGGGAGCCTGATGGACAGAGAGCCGGCAGACTGACAGCTGTTACAGGATAAAGGTGCACAACCACACATTACATTATAAGTAGGCCGGCTCCGTGGACAGCGGGGTTAGCAGCGTCGTCTCAGTCGCTCAACACCTGATGTACTCAACACTCTGTTGAAATCTGCTCGCATGCAGACAAATGGCAGGTTTTGGGACCAATCACAGCGTCACATTGGGCTTCCATCACCGCATAGTGTGCAGGGTAGCTCCGCCCACCTGGTCTGCCTGTGACCACGCCCACCAGTACACCGCTGCCTGCTATTGGTCAACAACACCAAGGGAATGGCGGCGTCCAGTCCCCCTCGTCCCAGGGACTTGCTTGTACCCTGTCCAGATTGCTGTGGCCGCCTACGTGCGGGTCCATTCGGCTCTATTTTAGAGTCTACCTCTGTCTCCCTTCCTCTCTCCCTCCCACCTCTTCTCTCTCTCTCTCTGTCTGCCTCCACCTGCATGAAGCCCGGTCCTGCTCACTGGGGGAATCAGAGTGGTGTGGACAGATGTTAAGCACCCATGAAAAGCGCACATGTCTGTGTCTGTGTGCCCGTCTGTCTGTCTGTGTGTGTGTCGTTGTGTGTGCGTTTTTACAGTCACTTTGGATTACACTTTGCCCAGGAAGCCTGCAGGTGTGTGTTTAACTTCATGTGTGTGTGCATTGCAAGTAATTGTGAGTGCAAGTTATTAAACGACAACGTTTTCAAAGGTTAAATTAATAAATTCTGCTTACATTTTTCCATGGATGATTGAAACCTCAGCGAGAGAGCGAGCGCGAGAAACCGGGCTCGCACACCCTGCTTCCACTCAGAGGACTATCGGCTAAATTAGCTCATTCCTCTTTACACACTTCTGAGTTCTCTATTCCTCTCAGCATCTGCAGAATATCCTTGGGCTTTCAACGCTCAGAAGTGTTGAGTTGAATGTGTGTGCATTTGCATGTGTGTATGTGTGTGTGTGTGTGTGTGTGTGTGTGTGTGCGTGCATAAGTAAATGTGTATAAATGCATTTCAGGAACAGCACCTGTGGGACGGCAGAGGCAGCTACTGAGGTTTAATTTACAGGAATGCTCTTGAAGTGTCTGGCTGACTGACGCACACACGCACGCACACACATAAAGAACAACTGTCGAGTTGTGGAGGCGGTAGTATAATGTTTGACATGTCAGTATGAATCTATGTGTGTGTGTGTGTGTGTGTGTGTGTGTGTGTGTGTGTGTGTGTCAGTGTGTGTGTGTGTGTGTGTGTGTGTGTGTGTGTGTGTGTGTGTGTGTGTGTGTGTGTGTGTGTGTGTGTGTGTGTGTGTGTGTGTGTGTGTGTGTGGTTACCTCCTACAGTATTTCATGTAGAATGTAGTAAAAAAAAAGACATAAGCGATCTATAATGGATACAAAAATAACCTAAATACTAGAGAAGGGGAGGAGGAGATTAGGAGAGGAGGAGAGTAAGCGGGGGGAGGAGGAGAGGAGGAGAGGAAGAGCCAGAGGTGAGAGGAGGAGAGGATGAAGGAGAGGATGGGGGAGGGTTGCCATGGCGTTGTCACCAGGGCGGCAGGGAGGACGTGAGCGTCACGATGGCGAATAGCTTTCCATACTCAAGACTGTACGTCTCCCCAAATGAGGCACGGCCTCCAGAGCCTCAAAGCCTAAAGAGCCTCAAAACCTCAGATTCTCAGAGTCTAGAGTCTCGAAGCCTCAGTCTCACCGCCTTAGAGTCTGAGGGGCCTCACAGCCTCAGAGTCCCAGGGCCTTCCCCTGAGACCCCGTCAGACATCAGGCAGAACCCTGATGTTGATCCAGCACTCCCTCCGGGAGAATTGGTTTTGTACACATTGTGCATCATGATTGCATTTTAATACTTGATTCCTTCTCCTCCGTTCACCAAAACAGTGTCTGAGGAGCAGGCTTCTGTTTTGCTGCGTCCCAACCGGGCTATTTCCGGAGAGCAGGCAGAACGGGCTGGAATCTTAATCAGGCGTCTAACTTATTAAACACTTGCCGAGTGTTTCTCGAAGCTCTAACCTTGAGACTCACACCCGCGCTCACACTTCCCTGTGGGGGTGTGGGGGGGGGGGGGGGGGGGGGAGCAACAAGATGGCGCTGCACAGTGGAAGGTATTTCTGGAGGCTGAACTTTTCCGTCTGTTGATGGAGAAGTCGAGACGTGCTACTTTAGCGACCTGTCACAGCGGCCGTGAACTACCGAGTGATCGTTCTGGTTCTGCAAGGTTGAATATAAACTTGTCAAGGGCTCAGAGTGGCCCCCAGTTGCTTTGGGAGCGTGGTCGATATAAAAGGCAGTCCGTTTACCAGACGGACCCCCAGAGTCTGTCTGTCGCTGGCCGGCGGCGTCTGGGTACGAGGGCTGGAGGAGGAGCGAGATGTAGATACTGTGTCACAACCTCAGAGCGTCACAACCTCAGAGACTCACAGCCTCAGAGTCTCAAAACCTCAGAGCCTCATAGCCTTAGAGTCTCATAGCTCAATGGGGGGATTCAGGTTTACACTGGTTGTCTTTGTTATCACAGTCAAAAGGTGGTTCAATTATTCACCTTTACATTTTGGGCATTTAGCAGACTTTTATCCACAGCCGATTACAATTAGTAACTGTGTCAGAAAAAAAGAGAAAAAACTATATATCTCTGTCAGTACAGTAAGGATGTTCATAGAACCAAGTGCCAAGCACTAACAATCCCTATGTTAACCCATTCCTCGTATACAACAAAGATAGCTAGGATAAGATGCTAAACAATGCTAAGTAATATTTTTAAGTGCCTGGATGTACCACATACAATAAGTGCGTACATTAAGTACCAGGACGTACAAACATACAATAAGTGTGTACATTAAGTGCCAGGACGTACACAAATACAATAAGTACGTAAGAGGGGTGGGAGGTGGTAAGAGGGGAGGCTATATTATGTGTTTGAACCTTTGTGTCTCAGGTCAGTGTGTTGGTCCCTGGTCAGTGTAAGGTCAGATCAGGGGTGCATTTGTAAAGGGATGTTTTTTGAGGGCCTATAACTAATTCCAAAGTAATTCCAAGAAAGTTGACCGAGAGAGAGAGTTGAGAGGGACGATGTTTAGCAGAAAGCTGCGCTCCACTTCTTTGTCGAGATGTGAGAACAATAT
Source organism: Gadus morhua (assembly GCF_902167405.1). Lineage (NCBI taxonomy): Eukaryota > Metazoa > Chordata > Actinopteri > Gadiformes > Gadidae > Gadus > Gadus morhua. The sequence goes on along the minus strand of NC_044051.1, from coordinate 7,385,999 downwards.
TTGGCAGTAGAACACTTTCTGGGCAGTTGCCATCTGGTGCTTGTTGAGCACATTTCAGATGCAGAAACAAGTCCCCCCTGAAAAGTGCACCGCGGGCTAAAATGCCATGCGGGAAAAAAAGGCATGCTCATTGTTTGTGCAAAAGGCTTCCAGTGCCTACGATGTATTCATAAATACATATAGATATGTATATCTGAATACACCATCCCTCAGCTCTGCCATTGTTTGCATTTCAAGTGATAAACTACTATCTACTTAGTGTCACCGATCCAGTTCATCCAACTGAAACCACACCACGACTTGTAGAAGTTAGAGAGAGAAAGAGTGGGAGGGAGAGAGGGGGGGGAAGAGAGAGAGAGAGAGAGAGAGAGAGAGAGAGAGAGAGAGAGAGAGAGCGAGAGAGAGCGAGAGAGAGCAAGAGAGAGAGAGAGAGAGAGAGAGAGACGGAGAGGGAGAGGGGGAGAGGGAGAGACAGAGGGAGAGCGGAAGAGAGAGAGCGGGAGGGACGGTTGGAACAAGCTAAATGGAGAGCAGTTAGATCAATGTTAGTTCCCCTCGGCAGAGATTGCTCTCCTTGGAGGGAGGAGGGCTGCAGGACCGTACGGTCCATTCCCCCCCCGACCAGAATAGATCTGATATGTAGGACACATAGTGCCGCAGCGGGAGCCCCTCCATCTGCTGGTGGAAGGACCAACGCACGCCTTTTGGAAGACTCGGTAGTAGTCGTCGCGGTCGTCGTCGTAAAATATAAAAGCGCGAGGCGGGAGTGAACAGGCGTGGGGGTGGGGGGGGGTCTTGTAGCGACACAGACCTCCGGAGGCAGCGAGCACTTAGGCCTGTCGCTACGGTCGGCCGGGGCGCTGGGGCGTGAGGATGGGACGCCCGAGCGAGCATTAACCCACCGGGGCGGAGGAGGGACCACCGCGTCGCTAGGGACGACCGTCGCTAGGGACGACCACAGGAGGGTCAGGAGGGGGGGAACCGTCGCTAGGGACGACCAGAGGAAGGTCAGGAGAGGGGGGGGAACCGTCGCTAGGGACGACCAGAGGAGGGTCAGGAGAGGGGGGGGAACCGTCGCTAGGGACGACCAGAGGAGGAACCGTTGCTAGGGACGAGCAGAGGACGGTCAGGAAATGAGGAATCGTCGCTAGGGACAACCAGAAGAGGGTCTGGGAGGAGAAGATGTTCAACAAGCAATATTTGAGACGACCCAGCCGTCCGTAAGCTTTTGGTGGGTGAAATATGCTGTGAGAATGTATTTTCTGGTTGACTGCGCCTACCTCTGGATGAGGCCATTTAGATTTCAGTCTGCTCCCGGTTCATTTCTGATCGATCGGGCCGTCTCTTCCCTGATCAGATCGGGGAATTAATCTCGCTTGTCAATCACAGGTGAGAAAATTGCAACACCACTCGACGTGGAGGAGTAACGCAGGGAAGGAGGAAGAGAGGGAGGGCGAGAAGGAGATAGGAGACAGAGAGGGAAGGAAGGAGAAAAGGAGATGGGGCCTAAAAAAAAAAAAAGTTTGGTTCCTGTTGGTTGTCAGTTGAGGTCATGGGTAGCTAGGGAATTTATTTTATTTTTTTATTTTATTTTTTCCAGCGGCAGCGAATGATAGGTAGATTGTTTTCATTTAAAAACGAGAAAATCCGCTCATCCTTGGACAGAATGTAGAGGTGCTGTACAAAAACGTAATTATAGTTCTTTTTTTTTTTTAAAGCTCATAAAATAGTTTGGGTCGCACATAAATTGACAGGGTCGGTCGGAAACGGTAACCAAACAAAAAAATGTTTTAGGCCCAGGATAGCGGAAGGGAGGAGGCAAAGAGGGAGGGAGGGAGAGAGGGAGGGAGGGGGAGAGATGGAGCAGAGAGGTGGGGTATTGTATTTAGGTTGTGCAGTCTCAAAATCTTGTTCTCTTCCACTCTCTCGTTTCAGTCCACTCTTGATTCGTACCTACAGGAAGCCTTCATCTCATCGATTCATCCCCATGTGCTCCGTGTGCGTGAGTCACCCGGGGTCTGGCCACTCAGAGGAGACCTCTTCAGACCACTAGGTGTGTATAGAGCCCTGAATGGGCAGGATCACAACGCCACTCTCATCTGCTTGTGCGTTCTTAACCCTTAAAGACCATCTCTGCTTTGTTCCCGGGGTAAGAACACAGTACGGGGAACGGCTCGTACTGTTTATGGCCCACGGATCTGGAACGAACCTCGAACACTGGAGGACAGCCTCAACGTTTATTCTCTTTTTAAGGATTGATCTTTGGGAATTCTTCACTGTTTAAAGCTCTACGACTGGCCTTGTGCTATAGAATATGGTGCTAAAGAAAATGCACCAACGAAGCATGGCACTTGCTCACACACACACCCCCACAGAGCTGTTACCTAGCCTGTCAAGCTCCTCCAGTCTCGCAGGGTTATATGCAATTAGTTACCAAGGCAACGACTAACAAATTCTTTCATCTATTGTGTGTGTGTGTGTGTTTGTGTGTGTGTGTTTGTGGGTGAGAGTGTGTGCACGTGTGGGAGCGAGGAGGATTTTTAAGAGCATTGAAGAGAGAGAGAGATGGACTGAGCGAGCGGGCGCGCGAGCGAGTGCAAAAATAAGTGAAGCTGTGACGATGTTTAAAACACACATTATGCAGAGAGCAGAAATACCTGGCATGTTGAAGATGTTACACACACACTATCCAGTGGCCTGTATTTAACTACACAAGTAACCTGCCTCAGCTTACAAATGAGCTGCCTCACAGCCTGTCTGTCAGGGGAAGCTCTCCACACCCACGGACGACCGGAACCAGAACTAGTTTGTCTTTACACTTTCAGAAATTAAAGTTCCCTCCTTCTCTGAATCTCATCTCCTGACAGGCATGTGCATGTTTGTGCGTGCGTGCGTGCGTTTATGTGCATGCGTGTGCATGTGTGTGCGCCCCCGCGTGCCACACTGTGTGCACGGACGTTGTGCGTCTGTACAACACACTACACACCTAGCCCTACAGGTGGGTGCGTCTGATCCCTCACAGAGAGCTGGAAGCCCTGCTCAGCTGTTTGGCATCGGAGGGCTGCAGTGAGCCACGCACCACAGGGGGGGAGGGGGGGGGACCGGACCGGACCGCACTCAGTCCCAGGTCTCACACACATCTGCAGACACACAAGAACGTCCTCAGCTTGTTCACTATACTATAGCTTACACACACAAAACATGTCAGCCGTGAATGTCTCTGCATGTCACGCGTGTGTGACGTACGTGACGTGTGTGTGTGTGTGTGTGTGTGTGTGTGTGTGTGTGTGTGTGTGTGTGTGTGTGTGTGTGTGTGTGTGTGTGTGTGTGTGTGTGTGTGTGTGTGTGTGTGTGTGTGTGTGTGTGTGTGTGTAACAGAGGAACGCAGCGTGACCTGCGGTTGAGCCATGGAACGCTGGAGCGGGGAACCGCAAGCCTGGTCTATTAACCCATCAACACACACACACACACACACACACAGACTGAGACAAAAACACACACATGGAGACAAACATGGAGACAGAAACACACACACACCCACAAACACATGGAGACACACACACAAACACCCACAAAGACACACAAACAGACATACACACACACACACAGACACCCACACCCTCACACACACACACACACACACGCTTGTTTTCCAGTCCACAGAGTTCCCGCAGTATCCATCTGAGATTCCAGCGGTGGCAGAATGCTCGCAGACCGCCGAACCGAGACCAAACGTGAGCGGAATGCAATCGCTTTGTGTTTTCAGACAAAACGAAGGAAATAAAGAAACAACCTTTCTGCGTCGCTTTGTCTCGCTCCCTAGTTATTCTGTCCCTCTCTGCCGGGGTCTAAACACATCCTGTATTGTTCCCAGGTCCAGGCAGAGACACACCAGGAATGGGACAAGACTCCTCATCTAGGCTTTGAATATGTGATGAAGGACAGGAGAGGAGAGGAGAGGGAGAGGAGAGGAGAGGAGAGCAGGGGAGGGGAGAGGAGAGGAGAGGAAGAGAGGAATGGAGATAAGAGCAGAGGAGAAGAGGAGAGATAAGGGGAGGAGGAGAGGAAGAGAGGAGAGGAGAAATGCGGATAGGGGACGAGGGGACAAGAGAGGAGACGAGGTGGGAGAAGAGAAGAGGAGAGAGTAGAGGAGAGGAAGAGAGGAGAGGAGACACACAATAACAGATGAGTGTAGAGGAGAATGGAGAATAAATGTCTATATTATCAATATGTAGTCTACTGTGACCTGATTCAACAAGAGAAAGACAAAGAAACTATGCAATGAATATTAATGTGTGTGTGTGTGTGTGTGTGTGTGTGTGTGTGTGTGTGTGTGTGTGTGTGTGTGTGTGTGTGTGTGTGTGTGTGTGTGTGTGTGTGTGTGTGTGTGTGTGTGTGTGTGTTTCTCATTAAAACCATTACTTCATTCTGGTTAAAGTATTCAGAAATCGCTGCCAGCTTTCATTTGCTGCAGTGATGCAAGATGGTGGGACAGCAAGCTGGAATAAAAACAGACTCTCTGATAGCTCCTAGAATGTGGTGCTATATGAACTTACCGTGTGTGCGCGCTTGTGTGCGAATGTGTGCGTGTGCTTGTGGGTTTTATTTGTGGTTGTTAGAGAAACTCAGGTCAACAGAATAAGGGAGTAAAGAATATTTGAGTTTTATGGAACCACTGATCCTATCATCGTGACCAAAAAGTGTGGGACACAATGAGAACAGGGAGAGAGAGAGAGAGAGAGAGAGAGAGAGAGAGAGAGAGAGTGAGGGAGAAAGACAGACGGAGAGTAGAGAACAGAGAGAGAGAGCGAGCGAGAGAGTGACAGAATAGAGAACAGGGAGACCGAGAGAGAGAGAGAGAGAACAGAGACAGTGAGAACAGAGATTGCAAGAGCGAGAGAGCGATAGAGTGAGAGAGAGAGTAGAGAACAGAGAGAGAGAGAGCGAGCGAGAGAGAGAGAGACAGAGAGACAGAGTAGAGAACAGGGAGACCGAGTGGGAGAGAGAGAGTAGAGAACAGAGAGAGAGAGAGAGCGATCCATGCAGGTGGAGGCATGGAGACTTTGTTCGTTACTGTGTGGTTACTGAGGTGACGGCGGTGTTTGAGACGGAGGACAGACAGGAACACCGCCTCCTCCACCAGCTCCCAGGCACCACCGGTCTCCACCTCCTCCTCCTCCTCCTCCTCCACCCTGTGGGAGCTGGGGGGTGCTGCTGGCGGGTAGATTAGGAGTCTGTCTATGAGTGAATGGTTGCGTGTGTATGTGTAGGCGTGTGTCTGTGTGCGTGCATGCGTGCCTGTGTGTGTCTGTATTTGCATCTGTGTTTTTGTGCGTGCATGTCTGTGTGTGTCTGTGTGCGTCTGTGTGTGTGTGTGTGTGTGTGTGTGTGTAGGTGGGCACAGCCCCAGGCTGGAGGAGCAGGTAGACAGACGTCAGGCAAGAGCACGACCTGCCTGCCTCTCTCCGCTCACCAGAGTGTTGCATCATCACCCAGTCCACACACACACACACACACACACACACACACACACACACACACACACACACACACACACACACACACACACACACACACACACACACACACACACACACACACACAGACACACACACACACCGCTCTGCTCCTCAGAAAGGATCTATGGATTTCAGCAGGGTGTGCTTGGTTCTTGTGGATCCTTCTTGTGGTGCACACCTAAACTGTCCAGGCCACATTTCCTGGGGACCATAAAGTCGGTCTCATCCTATCTTAATTATATCAGCAGAGGCCGACAGCAGTGTCGGCCACACTTTACAGGACATTAAACAGCTTTTGACTTTCTGGATGATTTCATAAGCTGGCTCTGCACTGAAACTGTCCGCCCATGTAATGAATGAATGAATGCATCAGTCAAGAATCATCTGTATCAATCTGTGAATTAAATGCTGAAAGATGCTATTAATAGTTGAGATTTGTTTTTAGCCTCGCCTAAGAAAGGTATTAAACCAGCCTACGATATAAGGAAGTCTTTTCTTGGGTGGAAGTCTATGCTCCCTGGAGAAGGTGTATTTTTAGAACCATTGTGTATAAAATAATTACACACGACAGTCATATCTTCAGGGGAAAGAATCGTGATGTATGAAGCAGGCTATGAAGCAGTCATGATGTATTCATGTTCTTGCTCCACCAAGATAGGGCTGGGACAAGAAGCTGAACTACAACTGCATCATTTAAACCATACATATCCTGATATACCATCCCTTAAAACTTAAAACCTTAACACCAACATGATGATTGGGATATGAATACAAATAGGAATCTGTACAAATATAACTGGAGCTTTTACAACGCACCGAGTGGATTACAGCATTCCTACCTCACACTTCATGTAGTCCAGCAGTGACCAATCAACCAATCACCAGACGATGAAACAGTGAACCAATCACCGCACTTAAGCAGTGAACCAATCAACCAATCACCAGACGATGAAGCACTGAGCCAATCACCTGACGATGAAGTATTGAACCACTCAACCAATCACAAGACTTTAATGCAGTGAACCAGTCACCAGATGATGGAGCAGTGAACCAATCACTAGAGGATGACGCAATTGACCAATCACCACACAATGAAGCAGTGAACCAATAAACCAATCACCAGACGATGAAGCAGTGAACCAATCAACCAATCAACAGACGATGAGGCAGTGAACCAATCAACCAACAACCAGACGATGAAACAGTGAACCAAACAACAGAGGATGAAGCAGTGAACCAATCAACAGACGATGAGGCAAACCAATCAACAGTCCACGAGGCAGTGAAACAATCAACAGACGATGAATCAGTGAACCAATCAACAGACTGGGTCGGATCAGAGTCGATGAATTGGTGAACTAAACACACACTCCCTCAACTTAGGACGAGAGCTTAGCTTACCGTGACAACGGTGACGAGGAGAGGAGTGCAGGGGAGGGAGAGGAGCTGGAGACGTTTATCCCCCCTGTCCTGTCTGTCCATCCGTCCGTCCACCTATCTGTCTCTGTATCTCTCTAGCTTCCTATCTTCTTTGTCTTCTGAGGGGTCTTCTCCTGTTCCTTCTGTCCTCCTCGCGGTGCTCCTCACTGGGGCTCCACCAACAGACTGCTCAGTCGGTCCGGTCCACCTCTTGTTTTTCCCTCCTGCTCTCAGCCTCTTTTATTTCTCCATCGCTCTGACAGCACCACCCCCCCCCCCCCCCCCCGTCTCCTCTCCATCCCTTTCTCTCTCTCTCTCCATTTTCTCTGTTTTTCACAGCATACTCTCACTCTCTTCCCTGACACTCTCTCTCTCTCTCTCTCGCTATCTCAATTTTCTCTATTTGTCACAGCTCTCTCTCTCTCTCTATCTTTCCTATCACAGGAACACTTAAATGCAGGCCAGCGCACAATAAGCACACACATACGAGCCAGAAGCCAATTTCATATACTCTCAATGATAACACACACACACACGCACGTAAAAACACACCACACACACATTAATCATCATTGACTTGACGCACTGAGTGGCATCGGAACGCTAACTGGGTCAAAACGAGGCTGGTTTCAGGAAGTAAGCCACAGCTCGCTAGTTTACAAACTATTCTTACAACACTGCATGCATCTCTCAGTACAGTGAATGCACTTCACCACACTGCATTCATATCTCATATCACTTCATGCATCTCGGTTCAATGAATGCACCTCGCCCAAGTGCGTTCGTGTCTGACATCGGTGCGTGCGTCTTTCAGCGCGGCACACGGCTCACATTGTTGAGTCCCTGAACGTTGCATTGTGAAAGCGACAGTATTTACTCTCGCAGTTCAAGGTGACAGTCTGATATCTGCCTGCCGTCCCAGATCAGACTCTGCCGACATGTGTGCATGGAGTCAGACACCGTGGACTGTTTAGCGATAGGCCGTGTGGCTGGGGTTCAGGGGGTAGTGGCGACATCAGCTGGGTACCATTACATCATCACGGTGGGTCATGTGTGCATCATTACATCATAGGGGTTCAGAAGGTAGTGTGACATAAGGTGTGTAACATTACATCACTATGGTTCAGACGGTACTGCGACATCACGTGTGTAACGTGACATCGTCCTATACAGGAAAGAGTGCCGGAGCACCCCATCAGCACCCAGCATGGATGGGCGACTAATGGACAACAGGACTCTGAGAGCGAGAGGTAAGCGGAGAACGTACGACGAGACCGGAGGCTTAGGGCTGAAGGGCGTTCAGAACACATCACCATGTGATTCACCACCAGGATTAATGCAGCGGGAAATAATGAGCAGTTTACTGAGAGGATTAACGCTAAAGGAGCGGAGCGTTGTGGACAGGAGAGGGATGGAGAGTCTACCACGCCAATGCAATCAGAGAGAGAGAGAGAGAGAGAGAGAGAGAGAGAGAGAGAGAGAGAGAGAGAGAGAGAGAGAGAGAGAGAGAGAGAGAGAGAGAGAGTGCTGCATTCTGCTTGCCAGGAGCACTGGTACTCCGGCACGCTGTTGTCATGGATACCGATCTCCACACATGTAGATGGAGAAGAGACCACGCTCACACACAGATGCACAACCATTGTCACTCACATTCACTCATTTCAATGAGAGAGAGAGAGAGAGAGAGAGAGAGAGAGAGAGAGAGAGAGAGAGAGAGAGAGAGAGAGAGAGAGAGAGAGAGAGAGAGAGAGCTACACTGAGAGAGAGCTACACTGAGAGAGAGCAAGCGACACAGTGAGCGACACAGTGAGCGTGACAGTGAGCGAGAGAGAGTAGTACCAAAGGGAGAAAGAAGACTACAAACGACCTGCTATATCCAATCCACTCACTCATCAATCTCTCCTATCCCTCCATCTCGTTTGTATATTGATCTCTGCATCATGCTCAGATGTCAATCAAGTTATTACCCCCCCCCCCACACTCACTCTCTCACCCACGTGGGCAAACATGCCTACACACACACACACACACACACACACACACACACACACACACACACACACACACACACACACACACACACACACACACACACACACACACACACACACACACACACAAGCATTCTTGGAATGACCCCATCCAGGCGACCACAAAGTATAAACAAAGGACATCCCCTCCGTACAGTAGAAGACGCAGCGGATATAGCAGAACGGATCATGAAAACATAAACGTAGCATCAACATGGATAGGGTCTCTTACCTGATGATGAGTCACAACGTGGAGCAGCGGCAGATCAACATCCATGAGGAGAGAGAGGGAGAGAGGGAGAAGGAGAGAGAGGGGGGAGAGAGAGAAAGAGAGTTAGCAAACCAATGTGACGTTTGTAATGTGAAGTCATACAGAGAGAGTCCAATGGCTTGCATCATTGTGTTGACAGAATCATCTCTAGGTGGAGGACACTGTATCACATTATATTTAATTCACATTTGGTGTCAAGGCCTCAACGTCGCCCCCTAACCTTGAGCGGGTGGAACTGCACCCTCAAAAATCAATAACATAACAATTCAGATTGTTAAGCAATGGGCTGCTCCTATATAGCTCGGTGTCCAGTGGGACCCAAGCAAGATGCCTCACCCTAACTGCTCCTGATGAGCTGGCTGTCGCCTTGCATGGTTGACACCGCCGTCGGGGTGTGATTGTGTGAACGTTAGGCAGCATTGTAAAGCACTTTGAACGGCCATTGGTTAGAAAATGCGCTGCATTAGTCCATTAACCATTTTCAAAGGTTTCGGACAAGGTACACTTGGCCAAGTTTCAGATTCAGAATATGTATTCTGCACGCACACTGACCTCAGTCAACGGCAGCAACAGATGATGCCTTCTGAGAGGAATATAAATGTGACACACAGACACCTCCACCCCTGTTAGGAGGGGCCTGCTACTACACCACCCTGTCCCTCCTCTTCCATCACCATCCACACGCTGAACCGTACCTAATACAGCACCCTGTCCATCCACCTCCATCACCATCCACACACTGAAGACCACCTGCACAGAGCCCTTCCCCAGAACGGGGGATCAGTCTCCTGGGGGATTTACTGTGATTACTTAAGCTATTTAACCATAAAACACTATTATTGTTGTCTTTATGGACCGGCTGGTAAACAGACAGTGGAGCCGCAGCACCCTCTACTGGCCACATGGGGAACTCGACATCTCAAGGGAATAAGTTATAACCCAGCACACCAACATCACGAAAGAAACGACAACGAGATTGGTAAAATAAAAAAGGACGGACAATTTGAGGAGGTCTTCATGTGCACAATTAGTATACTTTATATATTTGTTTAGAGTTTTTCTAATATTACAACGCGTAATTACTTGGACTAACAAACAATGATTTACGTTATGCTGATTGATTGTATATTTTTGTGCATTTGTGTGCTGGCTTTGAATGAAAATCCATTCAGAAACCGCAACCTTCTGAAAATAAAACTGGAGCTGAAAATACATCTCTCTCACACACACCCGCCCCCCCACAGCTTGGTGACATTATGGGATGTGCCTGTCCGTCTCTCTCATTGAGATTTGATTTAGTGTTTTAATTTAGTTTCCTTTGTCCTCATGTCTTCCAAGCGGCTCTCTCTGCACCTCCTTCCACCTAGCGACGGAATGCTACGCTATCAACCCCCATTCTCACACTGCCTACCGCTAAAAACACCTTGAGGAGGAGGAGGAGGAGGGGATGGGGAGGAGGAAGAGGAGGGGGGGAAGGGGAGGAGGAAGAGGAGGAGGATGTGAAAGGGGAAGAGGAGGATATGGAGGTGGTGATGGGAGGGGGAAGAGGAGGAGGGGGAGGAGGAGGAGGAGGAGGAGGAGGAGGAGGAGGAGGAGGAGGAGGAGGGGGGGAAGAGGAGAAGGAGGAGGGAGAGGAGGAGGAGGAGGGGGAGGAGGAGGGGGAGGAGGAGGGGGAGGAGGAGGGGGAGGAGGAGGAGAAGGAGGAGGAGGAGGAGGAGGAGGGGGGGGGAGAGGAAGAGGAGGAGGATGAGGAGGAGGAGGAGGAGGAGGTGGAGGTGGAGGGGGAAGAGGAGGAGGGGGAAGAGGAGGAGGAGGAGGAGGAGGGGGGGGAGAGGAAGAGGAGGAGGATGAGGAGGAGGAGGAGGAGGTGGAGGTGGAGGGGGAAGAGGAGGAGGGGGAAGAGGAGGAGGAGGAGGAGGGGGAGGGGAGGAGGGGGAGGGGATGAGGAGGAGAGGATGAGGAGGAGGACGCGGGGGGAGGGAGGAAGGAGCATAATTATTAATGGATGACGCTGTGGTGGTTGCATCGGAGAGACCGAGGGTGTGGAATAATAAGCGGCAGGTGATGAAAGCTCACCACCAGGTCTGGCCGTGGCACCCAGCGCTGAATTAAACAAGGTGTATTTCCTCTGATTCGCTGGGGACCGGACAGCGCCGCGTCAGTCAGACCTGCCCTCTCTCCCCCGCGCCCCGCTCCCCTCCATCTCTCCCATCCCTTCATCCCATCTCCCCCGCATCCCTCCCCCTCTCCTCACTCCCCCCCTCCATCATCCCGTCTATCACTCCCACCCTCTGCTCTCTCGCCCCCTCCGTCCTTCCCCACTCCACTCAAACCTTCCCCCCTCTCCCCTCCATCCCCCCTCTACTCTCTCCCCCCCTCCCCCCTACCCCACTCCCCCGCTCCCCCTGCCTCCCCCAGTGAGTAATAGCAGGCCTGCTAGGGGTCCAGGATGGATGCAGGCTCGGTGGTTTCAAGCAGAGTGCCGTATTGGCTGTCAGCGCAGTGCATCATGGGTAATATGGGGGAGATAGGGGTGGTGCGGGATGGGGGGGGAGAGGCCGTGAGATTTATAAGGAGGGGGAGAGGGAAAGCAGTGGGAGGGGGGGAAGGTAGATACAAAATGGCTGTTTGTTGTGTGTGCTATGAGATTCAGGTGTGCGGTTGTATGTTGTGTGTTTGATGTGATTCAGGTGTGCGGTTGTATGTTGTGTGTTTGATGTGATTCAGGTGTGCGGTTGTATCTTGTGTGTTTGATGCGATTCAGGTGTGCGGTTGTATCTTGTGTGTTTGATGTGATTCAGGTGTGCGGTTGTGTGTGGCTATGTGTGCGTGATGTGATTCAGGTGTGGGGTTGTATCTTGTGTGTTTGCTGGGATTCAGGTGTGGGGTTGTATGTTGTGTGTTTGATGTGATTCAGGTGTGGGGTTGTATGTTGTGTGTTTGATGTGATTCAGGTGTGCGGTTGTATCTTGTGTGTTTGATGTGATTCAGGTGTGGGGTTGTATGTTGTGTGTTTGATGTGATTCAGGTGTGGGGTTGTATGTTGTGTGTTTGATGTGATTCAGGTGTGGGGTTGTATGTTGTGTGTCTGTGTGTAGTTCCAATTGAGCATGCAGCCTTCATGATGGTGGTGTGATTAAACCAGGGATAGAGAGCGAGAGCAGGAGTGAGAGAGTAGGACCTTATAGCCCAGGGCCTCTCCCAGTAGAGCTGTGATCATGGCCGACAGCTCGCCACCCAGCCCCCAGCCCCAGACGCCTCTCTATGCTACAGGGTTAGCACGGACAGTGAAGCTAACGTCGCTATCGCCGCAAATGTTTCACCAGCGATTACGTTTGAATATCTACGTTGTCAATTCAGAAGAGGTCAGTGAGCAGGAAATAATTTGTGGGGACTAATCAGTCAGGACTCAAAGCCTTGTGTTCCACTACCTGCACAGGTAAGTCCAGATCCCTTCTGCTTTCACCGGCTGTACAACGTAGGCGTCAGGGCAAGGAGGGGTTTGAGGAATGCAAGATTGAGACGGAGAGACGCATGGTGAAGGAGGGAGGGAGGGAGGGAGGGAGGGAGGGAGGGAGGGAGGGAGGGAAGGAGGGAGGGAGGGAGGGAGGGCGGGCGGGCGGGCGGGGGGATGGAGGCTTCATTTCTGTTTAGAGTAAATCTGGCATTTGTGCTTTTAAAATGACGGTCTGATGAAAAAGCTTTTCATTTCAAAAAACACGTGTCACATACGAACCCTGGCTTTATGACTAGGGAGATGAACACAGATGGTAAATCATCGAGAGGTCAGCCCGGTCCTTCCATTGTTGTGAATTTTTTAAGTTGTTTATCAAACGGTGATTACAGGAAAATTGAGATTTCTGTCGAAGAAGGTAACACAGACTCATGACTTCAACGTAACAAACCAATCATGCTAACAGTTGTGTTAGTCTTCCCCCAAAGCTCAGCTCAGAGCCAGGAGGAACCCTGGTTATATACCATCATATATTTTGATGGATTACACATACATGTGTGTGTCTGCTTGTTTGTGCAAGTGTGTGTGTATCCGTGTGTTTGTGTACACGTGTTTGTGTGCACGTGTGTATGTATGTGTGTGTGTGTGTGTGTGTGTGTGTGTGTCCGTGCACATGCTATTGGGTATAATCATGTGTGTGTGTGTGTGTGTGTGTGTGTGTGTGTGTGTGTGTGTGTGTGTGTGTGTGTGTGTGTCTGTGAGTGCAGACAGTCCACTAACCCGATATTGGTTGTTAACTATGATGCATTGCCCCAATCAGGACACAAGAAAACAGCCAACGAATCAGGACGAAGGCTCAATTAAATTCTCCCAGACTGATTGACCTAACCATACTGTACACTGTACATTGTCGAAGCAGTCCGGATCCTTTTCATCATCCCATTCGAACCAGTCTTTCACCCTGGGTGAAGACCGTTGAGGAGGAGGAGGAGGAGATCTGGCTAGCTTGTTGGCCAAACCCCAAGTCAAGACAAACCCCAAGTCAAGACAAACCCCAAGTCAAGACAAACCCCAAGTCAAGACAAACCCCAAGTCACGACAAACCCCAAGTCAAGACAAACCCCAAGTCAAGACAAACACCAAGTCACGACAAACCCCAAGTCAAGACAAACCCCAAATCAAGACAAACACCAAGTCAAGACAAACACCAAGTCACGACAAACCCCAAGTCACGACAAACCCCAATCACGACAAAAGTCCAAGTCAAGACAAACTCCAAGTCAAGCTGAGAAGCCTGTGTGTGGGAACGTAGGACTGGGAGGAGACCGAGCGGAGCGGGAGGGGAACTTGGCTAATCCCGAGGAGGAGCAGAGAAGCTCGTTTGGCAGACGGCAGCATGTCTTCACGACAGAGCAGCAGAATCCCAGCTCTCTCCTCTCGGCTCGACGGCAGCTTAGGAGCGAGGAGGAGCGAGATGAAGCATGACTTCTCTCACGGCTGTGTGACTCGAGGTTCAGCGGACACGTGTATTAAACACGGCCGAGCGAGAGAGAGAGCGACAGCAGGCGGCTGGGAGAGAGAGGGGGAGGAACCAGAGCCATCATGTGAGGGGGGACGAGAGGAACAAGAGACGTGATGTGTGGGCACACAACACACCTGTTGAGGCAGCGTCACCGAGGACAGAGGCCAGACCTGAACCACACTCGAAGGAGGGAGGAGGAGGGAGGAAGGCAGGGGATGATTATCACTGCTACCAGTGATTCAGCAATAAGGTGATTCACAGTAAAAGTAAGAGGGAGAGAAACAGAGAGACAAAAGGGGGGAGAGAGAGAGAGAGAGAGAGAGAGAGAGAGAGAGAGAGAGAGAGAGAGAGAGAGAGAGAGAGAGAGAGAGAGAGAGAGAGAGAGGTGGGAGAGAGAGGAGGGAGAGAGATAGGGGGTGAGAGAGAGCAAGAGTGGAGAGAGAGTGGGGAAGAGAGATAGGGGATAAGAGAGAAAGATAAATGGGAGCGAGAGGGGGAGCGAGAGATAGGGGATAAGAGACAAAGATAGATGGGAGCGAGAGGGGGGGAGACAGAGCGAGAGGGCGAAGAGAGAGATAGGATAAAGGGAGAGACAGAAACACAGCTAAACTTAGTGCAAAGGATGACGTCTGCCCAGAATATTCTGTCGGAGGCCACAGCAGCATCCATCGTCGGTCAAACGGGGTATGCAGTACATCAACCTTTCAGACCAGCCTCCGCCACGCATCGCCATGGCTACCGAGTAATTATGGCTGCGAGACTCGTGTCACTATTGTCAGGACGCTGACAACAGTGACAAACAGGCACTGAGGCGTCCCAGTGGACACACACTGCCACTACAGTCACAGCGTTGTACACCACTCAGGTCTATTTTGGAGGCTGAAATGCGGAACATTATTTTGTCCCTGTCGGACATGACACTGTGTGCTCTGGGCTTCAGGGCTGAGCAGAACACTCTGAACCAGCTGATCCACTGGGCTGGGTTATGGTACAACACCACCGTTTTAACCTTGATTTACCATAAGCGTCAATCTCAAAGCCATATCCGTGTTATCACAAGGCTGTGTGTGTGTGTGTGTGTGTGTGTGTGTGTGTGTGTGTGTGTGTGTGTGTGTGTGTGTGTGTGTGTGTGTGTGTGTGTGTGTGTGTGTGTGTGTGTGTGTGTGTGTGTGTACCTATGTGTGTCTGCATCCCATAAACTAAGCCGGTTGGTTAGCATGTGTCATGGATGTGAATGTATATGAGTGTGTTTGCATGAATATTTAAGCCTTTGGCTTGTGTGTTTTGTGTGTTTGTATGTGTGTGTGTGTATGTATGTGTGTGTGTGTCTATGTGTGTGCGTTTTGTTATGGATGTGTGTACGTTTCTACACACATACTTAGAATTCAACATCAGGGTGTGGGCTTCCAATTTTAGCCCCAAGCTAACAGGGTCTATTTCTACTGCAGGCATAGTGGGGAAATACTATAGAGTAGTGTAGACATACTGTAGAGTGTTGAGGACACACTGCAACTTAATGGGGACATAATGAGAGGAGTGGGTTGGAGACATACTATAGAGTAGTGAGGACGCACTGCAAGGTAGTGGAGACACACTGTAGAGTAGTGAGGACATCCCACATAGTGGGGACATACTGCAGAGTAGTGGAGACACACTACGCGTTTCATTAGGCGGTTCGCCCCTTGCACAAACTTCTCTGTTGTCGTCTAGGAGAACTTCACAATTAGTTCACGTTACTTTGCCCTAAAAATTGCCGTTAACTTGAATCAGGGAGTTTGATGATGTAGCCTTAAGGCGTTCTGTTATTATGACGCTTAGCCGTAAACATCTGGCTTTTAGCAAGTAGCAGCTTCAGCTTTAACTTCTCAACTGAGATTATGTTTCTGGAGTGGTAATCCTCACACTCGCTGGGACATCGTACCACTTGGAGGAGCGACTAGACCGACGGAGCTGTCCAGATACGCTGATACTGGGAGCGTTTAAAACCGACGGATAGTTAGCCTGCTATATGCTAATCTATGCTAATCCTAACCAAGTGCTTTCATAGCTGATGTCATCAGTGAGTTGTAATAAAAGCCTTAGTAATAATCTGTTTTATTTAATAATGTTGGGGGCCCAGGCCTCACATAGCCAGTCGGTACGTGACGAAACTCATGACAACGCTGGATTTGAACGGGTTAAGGTGTTAAACTGTTTAGATATGCTTCAGGAAACGTAGCCATTACTTGCAGCTTGACATTTGAAATTATGCCTTCAGGCCAGTCCTCCTTTACTTTAAAGAAGAAGAGGTGTAGTGGAGACACACTGCATAGAAAGGACACACTGCATAGTGGGGACCTACTACATAGTGGTGACCTACTGCATAGTGGGGACACACTGCATAGTGGGGACCTACTGCATAGTTGGGACACACTGCATAGTGGCGACCTATTGCATATTTGGGACAAACTGCATAGTGGGGACCTACTGCATAGTGGGAACACACTGCATAGTGGGGACATATTGCATAGTGAGGACACACTGCATAGTGGAGACACAGTGGAGACGTAATGCATAGTGAGGACCTACTGCAGGAAAGTGGGGACATGCTGAAAGAATAGACACACTGCAGGTATATGGGGACATACTGCAGGCATTCACAGCACGATGAAAGATAGATGTCCTTGTTGTCTCTGCTGTCGGAAAGTGTGATAGGAGAGGGACGGGACGAGGGGGAAGGGGAGCGAGAGATGGAGGAAAAATAAGGATGAGATAAATAAAGAGAAAGAGTGGAAGGGATAGAGAGGGAGGGTTAGAGAGAGAGAGGGTTAGAAAGAGAGAGAGGGTTAGAGAGAGAGAGGGTTAGAAAGAGAGAGAGGGTTAGAGAGAGAGAGGGTTAGAAAGAGAGAGAGAGAGAGAGAGGGTTAGAGAGAGAGAGAGAGAGAGAGAGAGAGAGAGAGAGAGAGAGAGAGAGAGAGAGAGAGAGAGAGAGAGAGAGAGAGAGAGAGAGAGAGAGAGAGAGAGAGTTTAGGCTGTGATGCCTGAGCATCACCTTCATCATGGTGTGATTCTGCCTCCACTCAGCGGGGGAAGAAACATAAAAGATTGTGTACACTGAGGCCCATATATTGTATGTGCTCCTATACACACACACACAGACACAGACACAGACACACACACACACACACACACACACAAAGACATTCATTTAAGCCCAGCTCATTTCAATTAGCTCTTGAGGGACTGCAAAATTCCCTTTAGTGTTTGAGTCCTTGCACCAACGCGTGTGTGCGTGTTTGTGTGTGCGTTTGTGTCATCTGCATGTGTATGTGTCTAGCATACAAGTTGGCAGCTCACTGGATAATAATCCTACAACCTCGCCTACCAACACACACACACATAGCACGCACACACAGACACGAAACAACACACACAGACACACACACACACACACTGAATGTCAGAAGCGTATCTAAGTAACAACCTCTCCTTGTGGGTGAGACCTTCACTCAGTGAGCATGGTGGTTTCTCCATCTCTCTCACATGTAGAGATTCAGTCACAGGGGAACGTCTTTCAAATGAGCGTGTATCTTTGTACATGTTGTATGTTGTACGTCCTGGCACTTAATGCAAGCACTTATGGTATTTTGTGCGTCATGGCACGTAATGTACGCACTTGGTTCTAGGAACATCATTACTGTACCGACGGCAATTTATTGTTGTTCTCTTTCTTCTGAGAAATTACTGTAAGTCGCTTTGGATAAAAGCGTCTTCTAAATGGCCAAAATGTAAATGAGCAGACCTTTGATTCTGGCCACAACAGAACACACTACACAGTTCCTACACAGTTGAAACGAAGTGAGAATGGACGTGAAGGTACGGACAGAACGGCAGGTCTGCGACCAAATGTACTAATTATTAAATCTTTTCGGACTATGCACTCATTCGGCCTAAACCAAAAATGATCTTTTTGCGCCACTTACGGACGAACATTTCGTTGCATCCCTAGTCTATAGGAGTCAGAGTGTGAGAGTGTGCAGGAGTCAGTGTGTGAGAGTCTGCAGCCTACACAGAAAGGTTATTGCCCGGCTGCTAGGCTGCGTGTTATCTTCCCCAGATAGCTCTGGACAGCGGCGGCAGCCACCGGGCGAGCCAGACTCATTTCACAGCTCTGGGTGGAACTAATTTATCAACTGTCCCTTTAACAGCTGATAAACGCTCCCCACATGCGCCTGCCCCACCCTGCACGGGCACACCGGAATACCTCCCCACGCACACATCACAAAATGGAACTGATGATATCGCCGATAAATCCTGCTCTACAGACAGCGTGGATTCGATTCCCACCTACGGTTCTGTGCGACGTGTCATTCCCTCTTCCTAGACCCACGGGCCTGTCCAATGAAAGCACCCAACCCTGTAGCCAACCTCCCCCATACAAACGGGTGTTTACTCACACCGCCCAATCAACACAGCGAAAACCCAAACCACCGGTGCTCTGTCTGCCTTCAGAGGCGATCGCAGTGTATCGTTCTTCCCTCGGGCTAAATATAGACTCTGTGAAACGGTTCTTTTTGTTCTTTCCTTCATCCGGTGCATCAGCGTTGGGATGCACGGGCTTGCTGCGACGGCCTGCAGGTCCCACCCTTAACTCCACAAATCCTCCTCTTTCTTCTCCTCACTCGCCCCGTGCTTTGATGTCGCCGCCGTCGTTTGTACCTCTGTTCTCCTTTGTGCTCCGGAACACAGCACGCCCTTCACTTGTTCCACGGCTGGTTCTGCTGGAGCAGACACAGCGAGAATCCAGCGAGAACCCGGCGAGAACCACAGCAAGAACCACAGGAAGAACTCAGGGGGAAACACAGCAAAGCCCACCAAGAACCCACAAACACACAAGCTAATAACACACAAACGGGGGGGATGTTGTATAAACGTCACACAATCTTATGGGATTGAAAACGCTGGGGAAGGAACCAAAAATGACAACATCGTGCTCAACAGATCACGTTATCAATAGTGCGTCTACTTTCCACAATAGTTAGCAAGATCAATAGCACACTTAGTCCAAGAGCAAGAGAGGGAGAAAGACATGGAGAGCAATAGAGATAGAGAGAGAGAGCACAAGTAAGATATGAGATTCACTGTGAAAAAAGAGATAGGGTGTGACACAGGCAGACGAGACAGACAACACTGAGACAGATGTGTAGAGATGGGTTCAGTCTTCCAGACAGCGAGAAAAAGAGTTGGACAAAATGGCTGCAACCGGTATCTCCTGCACATCGCAGTTAACGCCATACATCACAACCAGTATCTCCTGCACATCCCAGTTAACACCAGACACCTCAACCAGTATCTCCTGCACATCCCAGTTAACGCCAGACATCACAACCAGTATCCAACAGGTCTGAGGGAACCAGCGTTAACACTGTCGCTTGGTATGTTAGACTAGAGAGAAAATCAGTATTTGTGTGTGTGTGTGTGTGTGTGTGTGTGTGTGTGTGTGTGTGTGTGTGTGTGTGTTTGTGTGTGTGTGTGTGTGTGTGTGTGTGTGTGTGTGTGTGTGTGTGTGTGTGTGTGTGTGTGTGTGTGTGTGTGTGTGCATGTGCGTGTGTGTGCAATCATGTGTGGGTGTTTTCTGCGTGCATGCATGTTTGTGTGAGTGCATACATGTTTGTGTGTGTGTGTGTGTGTGTGTGTGTGCATGCATGCCTGTGTGTGTGCGTGCGTGCCTGTGTGTGGGCATGCAATCGATTTGCTCAAAAGAGCATAAACGTGTCTGTCCATCGGTCTCTGAGTGTGTTGATGTCTGCAGTGAGTCCAGATCCGGCACCAGGTCCCTGTTGAAGCCGCTGTCCTTGGCTGCTTCTCCCCCCCGTAGGCTCCGACACCTGGCCCCCTACTGATCTTGGCTGCGAGACAGACCAATAACACCCCCACCCTCCCTCCGTCTCCCGCTCTCCACCAGACAAACACCATCACCTCAGCCCCCCTGTCCCCAGCTCTGTGTCAGTCTGACTCTGAACAGTAGACCCTCTACTCTAGTCTAGGCTACTCTAGTCTAGTCTCAGTCCCCATGACCTAGACCCCCTGAATCCAGCTCTAGGTCAGTCTGAGTCCAAACAGTAGACCCTCTAGTCTAGTCTACTCTAGTCTAGACTAGTCTCAGTTTTCATGAGAATCTCCTGCGTTCTCTCCTCTCCTCACTCCCACTCTTGAGTGAATCCTCCCTAATCTCAGTCGTTTGGCGTGAGACTGTTCCCAGAGCTCTGCTGTGATTCATCTGGACGTGTGCACATCCACAGCTCCTGAGCTGCCAGCTCCTAATGCGCCCCGCCTGGCCCTCTGCCAGGCCCATGGGCTGGGTCGGACGGAGAGACAAAGGAACCGCCGCCGCTGCTGCCCAGGCTGTCTCCGGAGTCCCCTATCTATTGTCACTTCTCTCTGTTTGAACTGGATCTCTTATCTACCTGCATTTTCATATTTAAACCGGACATTCCCTTGTGACCCGGGTGGCACAGGTCAACAACTGTCAGGCTTCAGGGAACCAGGTCATTAGCCAGGTAAATGATAATGCAAATCAGACATGGGATGTTACATCAAGGCCTGGTTGGGCTGTGTGTGTGTGTGTGTGTGTGTGTGTGTGTGTGTGTGTGTGTGTGTGTGTGTGTGTGTGTGTGTGTGTGTGTGTGTGTGTGTGTGTTTGTACGTGTGCGTGCGGCTTCATGTGCGTGCGTGAGGGTATTTCTTTGTGTGTGTGTATTTCTGTGTGTGTGGCTGCGTGTGAGTGCGTGAGTATGTGCGCCTGCGTGCCTGTACTCCTCACAGACGAGGCTTTTTCTGCTGACAGACAGAACAAAAAAGTGCTAACTGGAAGCCTGAGGCTTTTCATTCCCCTTTTATTTAAATAGCTCCTCACAGAGCAACGTCACCGCAGAGCAAGAGGACCTTTCCCATTGGACCGGGGCCTCCGCTACGCCCTGCTATGATTGGTCGGAACCAGTGGCTGGTTGATGACGAGGCAGAAACACCCTTAGCTGCACAACATCTAGGCTGCCATTAGGGGCCGTCGATGTCAATCAGGGTCCACAACGAACCCCTGCAACAGCCCAGGATGGGGCAGTGGACAGAGTGGCAGGTACAGACCTCCGGGGGGCGGGACGGGACATCTGATTGGCCGGTAAAGACCTCAGGGGGGTGGGTCCGAACAGCTGATTTGCCGGTACAGACTTCAAGGGGGCGGGACAAAACAGCGGATTGGCCGGCAGATCCTCCCAATATAGGCGATCGCTGAGGGGCCCAGTTTGCTTGCTGAGTTAACCAGCTGTTGCTGGGCAATGGTTCAACATCATCTCTGAAGGGTTTTGTCTGTGCGTGATCAGGGTATCGCCTTCTCTTGATGTCCGTCTTTATAGTCTGAAGTAACTATGATCAGAAGACATGCCCTTGAAATGATGAAGTATCGGGTTTGAAATGTCATAGAGTTAGGTAAAGTTGCTTGAGTCTGGTGCCATACTTTAAATAACCTTATACTCTGAATCAATGACCCTCCACTGCACTGTTCAAAACGGTATTTTGAATTCGTAAGCATATTGTGATGTTTATCTATATTGTGTAAAATTACCCATAATTACGGTGATGATGCATTTGTCCACTCTTAAACCCCACAGGTGAAAAGACAACACGATGTGGTAGACAGGACCCTCGTGTTAATGGATAGGTCAACACTAAAGAGGAACTGGGCTCAGAAAACGGAGTACTGTTACATCCCGTGCGATGAACGATTTCCTAATTAACTTTATCTACGGTCCAACCTTGTTTGGAGGGCGCTTCATAAATGTATTTTTAATATCACAATTCACATTATTTCCTCTTCTTCCCGCTACACTAAAGTCCTGTTGATTTGAATCTCTCTCTGAAAGGGGTTTTAAGGGCAAGCTGTCTGTTAGACATCACAGCACTCTGATGACTTTAAAGCTGACAACAAAGGAAAAAAATCAAGCGGTTTCCTTCCATCCAATAACAGCTGTGCTCGTAATGGCCGTGCGTGTGAATTTGTGTGTGTTTTTACGTAAGTGTGTGTGTAGATGTCTGTTTGTGTGTGAATGACTGTGTGACTCTATTTGTGTGTGTGTGGTGTGTGTGTGTGAGTTCATCGCTCAGCACAATACTTCAGAGGCGTATGACCGAAGGCTTCTAATCATTCAATATTATTATCAGTCTCCCTCTCTCTCCCTCTCTCTCTCTCTCTCTCTCTCCCCCCCTCTCTCTTCCCCCCCTCTCTCCCCCCCCCCTCTCTTCCCCCCCTCTCTCTCTCTCTCTCCCCCCCCTCTCTCCCCCCCCCCTCTCTCTCTCTCTCTCTCCCCCCCCCCCTCTCTCCCCCCCCTCTCTCTCTCTCTCTCCCCCCTCTCTCTCTCTCTCTCTCTCTCTCTCTCTCTCTCTCTCTCTCTCTCTCTCTCTCTCTCTCTCTCTCTCTCTCTCTCTCTCTCTCTCTCTCTCTCTCTCTCTCTCTCTCTCTCTCTCTCTCTCTCTCTCTCTCTCTCTCTCTCTCTCTTTGCCTCTCTCGCTCTAGCCCCCTCTCACTATCCTTCTATCTTTTTCTATTAGTCTATTAGACTCTCTATCTTCATTCCTCTCTCTCACAGCAGCAGCATCACACACCAACATCAGCCAAATGACACAGGTGCAGATGGCATCAAGATCAGTTTGGCTACAGCTAGCTAACACACACACACACACACACACACACACACACACACACACACACACACACACACACACACACACACACACACACACACACACACACACACACACACACACACACACACACACACACACACACAGTTTGCTAATGGAAAGTGGTGCCTGACAGATTGCAACAAAAACCAACCTTCTATGTGTGTGTGTGTGTGTGTTTGTGTCTACACCTGTGTCATTTGGCTGGGTGTGTGTGTGTGTGTGTGTGTGTGTGTGTGTGTGTGTGTGTGTGTGTGTGTGTGTGTGTGTGTGTGTGTGTGTGTGTGTGTTCTGCATGTCTACTCAGAGGTATTGCCTAACAAGACAGGTGTGTCCAGCACTCCCACACCCACACACACACAGGCCTGTGATTGTGTCTCACAGTGGCCCATGCCCAAGGACAGCTAGACTCTAATGGCCCTGACCATATCATCGGATTCGACAGCCCTTGGACAAAATATGCAAACCAGGCTCTTCAGTTAATTTTGGAGTATATCAGGCTTTTATTACCACCCCTGGGGTGTGCAAGAACACAAGCACAAAGTAAAGAGAAACGTCTCCCACTAAAGTCTGATGGTCTTGTTTTACTGGAACTTTTGTCACTGCAGCACACATAAACACTCTTTCATTCCTTCCCTCTCCCCCTTCTCCCACTCTCCCTCCTCCCTCTCGCCCTTCCCTCTACAGTCAGTGTCATTGTACAATTAGCCAGCAGCGAATTCAGGTTACAGGTTAGGACAGAAATACAAAGCGTCCTTTGTCACCAAGAATAAACAGAGTTGATGGGAAACTGAAACGACTGATCCATCAGACCTCGACCCCTCAGAAAGATCCCTGTGAGAGGGTTACCCCCGCTGGATTTGGCGTGATCTCGTCTCAACGCTGGTACAAACCAGACGGTACTGTGAAATCACACAGCAGCTACCAGATGCAGAAGCAACTGTACAGCTCCAGGAGTGGAGGAGAGGAGGAGAGGAGAGGAGAGGAGAGGAGAGGGGAGGAGAGGAGAGGAGAGGGGAGGGGAGGGGAGAGGAGAGGAGGGGAGAGGAGAGGCAGAGAGGAGCCCTAGAAGGCTCAGACCCAGCGTTCACCGTGAGCGCAGCGAGAGCACGCAGAGCTCACACATCCTTCCTGAGACCGTCTCCATGACGATAAGTCCCAGGGGTCGCACACACACACACATACACGCACACTGTCACGGGTTCTGTGCGCTTGTGTGTGTGTGTGTGTGGATAAGGATTCCTTTCCAAAGCACAGAGACCTCCGCCCATACAATTAGGACACACGCACACATACACACACACACACACACACACACACACACACACACACACACACACATGCCCACGCTGCACTCCTACCAGCAGAAAGCTTCCTCCCACGCATTAACAAACACAGTAAGTACAGAAAGTTCATACATAAGGCCGTCGAGCTAACACGTACAGAAACGTATGTGCCTACGTGTGGGCGTATTCGTGTGTGTGTGTGTTCGTGTGCGTGTGCATTCGTGCCCACACATGTGCGTGTGTGTGCGTACGTGCGCATGTGTGTGTGCGTACATGTGTGTGTGTGTGTCATCACATCAGGGTGGGGGCCTGGTTCAGTCACAGTGCATGTCAACGCCTGCAGCACTGAACCAGCAAGTTGTGTTTGAGAGGAAATCAACAGAGGAGAGTTCTGCCTCTGTGTGTGTGGGAGTTCGTTACAACACCTGTGAATGGTACTCGTGAATACAAAGTGTATACCTTTCAATTTGTCAACATCCTTCAGCACAATTTCAATAAAACAATATTTATTTTCGTTTTTAAGACGCCACTGTACATTGCTCATGGGAGACTATTGAAAGAACAACCCTAGCTTCCTATTGGTCAGAGCCAGAGCAGTGATGGCCTATCGCAGGCCTCTTTGTTGACATATGATTCAGGATCCAGGCGGTTGCTGTCATAAATGTGCTGCAGGGATCACACAGTGGAGCTGAGTCCCAACGCCCTGATTAGTCACCAAGAGAGCGACTTCCACTCCAAAGTGTGTGTGTGTGTGTGTGTGTGTGTGTGTGTGTGTGTGTGTGTGTGTGTGTGTGTGTGTGTGTGTGTGTGTGTGTGTGTGTGTGTGTGCTTGCGTGCGGCTGTGCGTGTGTTAAGCTATCTAGCTGACAGGCTTAAAGCGTTCTAAACTGTGCTGCTTTGTACGGCTGATTGAGTGTCACCGAGATGAGTTCTGTGTTGCCACTGCTCTAAAGGAAACACAATCTGTGGTTCTAACAGACAGCTGTTGAGGAGCCGTCCACAGACTGTTAACGGACCATCAGAAGCCCCGGGTGTTATCAATAAACCCTCGAAGCCGCTCGAGGGAGGGAGGAGAAATGTTACGGGGGTTAAAATATTGAGCGAAATTATCTGTGCCTGAAATTATCAAATACATTCGAAGACACACCCACCCACCCTTGGATAAATAAATAGAGTAAATAAAAGGAGCTGAACTCGCACACCATGTAGCCGATGCAACAATACGTGTTTATTGCATAAATGTGTAAAGTGCTACCCAAAGTGCGTGCAAAACGTTTTCAGTCCTATTCAGACCATCCTCAGTGCAAACATACAAAGGTAAAAGACTTCCTTGTATAGACTACGCCTAGTTGGTGGCAGACAATCAAAAGGTCAGGTAGGTTGACGTGTTCACTAGACATTTTAAAATGCACCGCTCACCTATTGTCACTTTTCTTGACAACATACATGGCCAAGCTCAAGCCTGAATTCAGGCATCACGCCTGAACTCGATCAGGCCTGATGTTATGATTCACTTTGTTAATATGGCGTTATATTTGTGCCCTTCACGTTGGCGGTCACTATTCGAATGCAAATCGTGCTGCATCCTGGGAAAAGTCTCTTAGGTCAGCCTCTGCATTCACCCCGTCCGTAGGGCCGTGTTGTAGTAACCATGGGTATATAGAGAGGCGGGGGCATAAAAATACCACCGACGGGGCCGTAGGAAGATATGACTGCTCATTAGTTTGAGGAACAGGGTGTCCTGCTGCTTGTTGGAAGACAAAACAAAGCGTTGGATATTTTGAGAGTGTTTGACATTGAGATACTTTGATTGTAGATGACCTATTTTGATCCAGCAAAACGGACACACACACACCCCGGAAGTCTTCTACAACAACCTGGGCAAGGTGGACGTGGTCACACACATGCATGCACGCACACACACACACACACACACACACACACACACACACACACACACCCACCCATCCACCCTTGGAATAAGGATTCTGAATCCATGGTGACGGTGTATAATAATAGAGTGTATAATAAGTGAAATCACAGCCACCGTTCTATAGTTAGACATGGTGAAGTCCTACCTAGAGTAGACCCCTTCGCACACATTGAAGTCGAATGCATCGTTTAATGAACAGACGCTCACAGGCCGCCTGTAAACGGAGAGCCTCAACCCTGTCAGTGTTTCTGTCCACAGAAGTGCAGAACGTTTCAGTTCCCAGTCCTGAACCTCCTTCTATTCCTGGCACCGCTTTACCCTTGGTGCCCGACCGTTCTCCCTCGACCCTGAGCTACACCCCCCCCCCCCCAGACAGGCACCCTACATTCATCATCCCCCGTCCCCGCAGAACGAGGTCATCCCGGGCGGATCTGGGCGGCGTGACGGCCATGTTCTGTATGGACCCCCGTCTGCCCTCTGCTCCGCCGCGGCCCCCTGTTTGTTTTGTCCTGGAGAACGTGACTCAGCTCTGTGTCCCCGTCACACCTGGGACGGGCTGGGGGGACCGCTGAACAAGAGCTCCAGGGCCCCCCCTGACCCCCTAACCCCGCTCACCTCTCTGGAGGTCTGTCTGTCTGTTGGTCCTGTCTGTCTGTTGGTCCTGTCTGTCTGTCTGTCTGTCTGTCGGTCCTGTCTGTCTGTCTGTCGGTCCTGTCTGTAAATCCTGTCTGTCTGTCAGTTTGTCTGTCAGTCTGTCTGTCTGTGCGTCGGGTCTGTCTGTCGGTCCTGTCTGTCGGTCTGTCTGCTGACTATACATTGATAACAGTCACAATATGATCACAAAGCTACAAAATAAATATCTGCAATCAATTTAAAAGAGTTAAAATGCTTAAAAGATGACATCAATAAAGAGCCAAAAGAAGTATACATATAGTCCCTCCTCCTCTCTATTTCTCAAACACGCACACACACACATAGATAAACATACATACACACACACAGATAAACATACACACCCACACAGTAACTCCCTTCCTCCCTCTCTCCATGTATGGCAATAGGAACAGTAATTAGGCAGGGGAATATTATCTACTCCGTAAACAGAGCATGGAAACACATCAGATGTAGAACTTAGAGAGAGAGAGAGAGAGAGAGAGAGAGAGAGTGAGAGTTAGAGAACGAGAGACAAGAGGAGGAGGGGGAGACGAGAGAGAGAGAGAGAGTTAGAGAACGAGAGACAAGAGGAGGAGGAGGAGAACGAGAGAGAGAGAGAGTTAGAGAACGAGAGACAAGAGGAGGAGGAGGAGAACGAGAGACAAGAGGAGGAGGAGGAGAACGAGAGAGAGAGTTAGAGAACGAGAGACAAGAGGAGGAGGAGGAGGACGAGAACGAGAACGAGAGAGAGAGAGAGAGAGAACTCAACCGCAGGGACGCCACACAAGTGTTAGTGACACGCATCCAGCTCCCCCCCCCCCCCCCCCCCCCCATCCAACTGCCAGGTGGCCATTTTATCAGTCTTCCCCATGTCGAGTTTTTACAGTGGATGCTTTTGGATCCAAAGCAACATTTAGAAAAAATCCCAAAACAAAACTCCCGTGGAATCTGCTGTTCCCAGTGTGGTCTGGCACTCCCCCTTCGACCTTGACTTCACCACCAAACTCTGTTCACAACCCGCCCTGCTGCAACAGAAGCAGATCCACATGGAACTAAACACTTTGTTTACTGCACCCGGATGTAGACTCTGTTGCTGGGAGGGAAGAGCAGAACGCATGCGGAGCGAGCACAGGAACGCTCGTGTTCTGTAACATTAAAGTGCGGTGGCATTGATTATGCATACACATAAACAATAAACACGGCCCAAATCTGCATATGTAAATGTATGCATGCAGGCATGCATATCCGTGCATAATCAAATGTGAATGCTTAGCACTGATCTATTTTTGAAGCCACGATTAAATATACATGTGGCTGTTGATTTCTCCTCCGCCGCCGAATCCCTCAAGTTAATTTAGATAGCGTTTATTTAATCAGGCCACCGGTGGAGCCATCGCCCCTCACTGTGACTGCTTCCTTTAACGGGCTGGAGTCAAGCTGCGAGGAGTGCCACTGATCAAGCCTGGGCCGGGTCGGGTCGCCATTCAACACAGCAACGACGGGACCCCCGAGCTGCTCTGAGACGCTCCCGACCTCGGGACCACCCATCTCATCAGGACAGAGGAACAACATCAACCACACGTTCATCGGAGGACTGGCTTTGATAGTCGGAGATAGATCTATATTTTTTGGGATGTTTTAGAAGTCGAAGTTCGGTTTGTCTTGAAACACACTGGAACGTTATATAACTAGAATCACACACATCTATCCTGCTGGAGTGGAATGTATGCTTTAATATATAAAACGCTATTCCCTTTGATTTATTTTGCAATTCATTCAATGTCTGCTTCGCAAATATACATTTCCGAACAACCCCATGTAGCATAATAATATATCAGCTGCTGCAGTTGTATCCATTATGTTAAAATATGGATACAGTTACACATGCAGCAAATGAAACCAGGGATGAAAAGCTTGACAATTTTCTTCATCCTTATTTCCAGGTCCTGCGATGCGTTTCTCGCGTGAATCATATTCACAGAGGTAGGAGGTATACGTTGCTGCTTGAGTTACGTCACGAAAACGCTTTTCAAAGGCTTTCCCCTAACAGAACCCTTAGAAACAACAAGGTAATTTTTGTTTCGCCTGACTTCATGGCGAGAGCCTCACAGGCCGCCGGTCTGTCCTCCTTCCTCTCACGAGATGAAACACACAAGGCCCAGAGCCGCGTCTCACCTCGCCGTACCTCGGCCTGAACAACAACCGCGGGCCCCGGGACCTCGTGGGTTTCAGGGGCCTTTACGCAACTCAGCGAGCGCTCTGACTACAACTGGCTGATCAGAGACCACCGCTACAGGCCGTCCGTCCGCTAGCGAGTGTGTCCATCCGGCCTGTCCTCCTCCATGAGGCCCTCATCCTCTGAGAACTGAGAGCTGATAGAGGGTGTCATGACCACACCTCACTCCCTCACCTCCCCTGACTTCACTGTCTTTCCTGACCTCCTCACCTCTCAAAAAAGAGCGAGAGAGAGACAGGAGTTCATCGCGAAGGCTCAGAACAGCTTCGTCAATCAGCTATCGCTAGCTGTGTGGGGCGGGGTGTGTGTGTGTTTGTGGGGCGGAGTGTGTGTGTGTGTGTGTGTGTGTGTGTGTGTGTGTGTGTGTGTGTGTGTGTGTGTGTGTGTGTGTGTGTGTGTGTGTGTGTGTGTGTGTGTGTGTGTGTGTACATCTGATAAACAGGCAACAAACTAGGACAATAAAAACAAAGAAACTTATCAAAGATACATTGTGCAGCATTGTGTAAACACCCCTTCTGTTTCTGATTTTGAATGACAAGTTCAAAACCCATTGAGCCGGGGTGACCCTCGGGACGACCAATCACATTTCAGGCCGGTCCCCCTTGGACACGCCCCCTGACCCAGACCCCTCCCCCTGGTGTAGAGACAGGAAGGTTGACCTTCTGCAGCTGTATGACTGCTCTAGTAATCAGCTCCTGTTTGTACAGAGATGTTTATTCTGCACTGACAGAATTCAGAGCAATTTACAGTGGTACTAGTTACGCATTCAGATACATAAATACACAATGTTCTTGAACAGTTCTAGGCAGTAAGAAATTTTGTTCCCAAATATGTTTAGATCAAGCCAATGATTTGTTGTTATATTTCAGCATGACTCCAAAAGGATGCATTTGATCCAAATTGAGTGAGATAGAATGTACTTGAGCAGAGCAGACATGCGCGCCTGACTGTGTACATGATGAGAGACCCATCCATCTTCATTAGGCAAATGAGGAAACATTTTGTACTGGTACTGGCTGAAAACAAGCTACTATTTTGGTCCATGCTAGCGTACAGTAGCTGGGCTAGCGTACTGTAGCTGGGCGCGCTAACACAATCTAGTTTATGGCTCCGTGCCAGTGTAAACTAGCTGGGCTAGCGTACAGAAGCATGTTAACACAGGCTAATGTGTGGGTACTAGAGTACAGTAGCTAAGGCTTGTTAGCCTAAGCTAGCGTACAATAGCTGGGCATGTTAACACAAGCTAGCATACAGTAGCTGGACGTGTTAACGCAAGCTACGGTTTGGGTTCGTACTAGCGTACAGTAGCTGGGCGAATTAACACAAGCTATCGTACAGCTGGGCGCACTAACAAAAGCTACTTTGTGGGTCCGTGTTAGCATACAGTAGCGTGCTAACACAAGCTACTGTGTGGTTCCTTGCTAGCATACAGTAGCGTGCCAACACAAGCTAATGTGTGGTTCCTTGCTAGCATACAGTAGCGTGCTAACACAAGCTACTGTGTGGTTCCTTGCTAGCATACAGTAGCGTGCTAACACAAGCTACTGTGTGGGTCCGTGGTAGCGTACAGTAACTGGCTGTGTCGTCTCATATGAGGCCGTCCAGCTTGTGATGCTCAGTCGGAGTAAAGAGTCGTCATTTATCATGGATCGCTTCTACTAACTAATGAATGACGCTCCACGCGTCTCCGAATCCGCCGGGGTACGTCGGGGAATTAATTCAGTTTGTAGATGGAGCAGTGTGTGTGTGTGTGTGTGTGTGTGTCTGTGTGGGTGTTTATGTATGTGGGTGTTTGTGTGTGTGTGTGTGTGTGTGTGTGTGTGTGTGTGTGTGTGTGTGTGTGTGTGTGTGTGTGTGTGTGTGTGTGTGTGTGTGTGTGTGCACGCGCGTGTTTATGTGTGCGAGTGTGCGTGTGTGTGAATCATTTCCCTGGGGGTAGCTTCTGTCAGGTGACTCTTAGCTACCAAACTAAATATAGTGATGTTCTACTTGTGCCCTTGGACACAGACACACACACAAACACACACACACACAAACGCAGAGGATGGGGAGATGGAGAGACTTTGTAAATTAATGCCATGGAGGAGGTGTAACTATGAGCTTCCCGGCTGCGTCAGTCCTCTGAAGACGTGGTCCCCGCGGCGCCAAGGCCCCTGTGTCACAGGGAGAAGCGTCTGGAACACAGCGGCCTCTGAAGACGTTCTCCCAGGCCTTCAAAGCTCCCCTCGGGTGACCCTCAAAAGTTCAGCAGAAGGTCAGACTGGATTTGAAGAATGCTTACTTAGCGAATCGTCCTCCTAAAAGGTTGATCCTCGACACACTTTGGGAGGGAGGGTTGGTTTTTTCCTCTGGGTGGAGGGGGGGGATGGAATTTCATCACATTATTTATTATATTTCAGACAGTCCCCGGTTTGGGCTTTTAATGAGACACGCGCGTTCATAAGGCTCTGGTCCAAACCAGTTCCAAAATTTTGCTGTAAATGTTCCAATTTCCCATTTCTCAGAACCTCCACGAGATCATATGAAGATCCTCGGCCTCTATCAGCTGCTGGTACTGCTGCTCATTGTGCCTCATCGTGTTGCCCCTGAGCATGGCACTGTCCCACGGGTCCAGCCCACACTGGGTGCATTTCTCTACGCAACTCACACATCTGCACAAAAATGTCGCAACAGTACCAATAGAAAGTACACAATGTGTACAAGGAGTAAAGATCAGAAAAAGGGCAACGGGGAAAAGCTCACACACAAACACAGACACACACACACACACACACACACACACCTTTCCCCATTCCCCTAGACACAGGTTGTGACATCACAGGTTGCCGTTGCGGTACCGGCTGGCTGTAAGAAGCTTCGCCCCCCATACGCGGGTACGACCGTAAGCAAGGACAGAAGGCACCATTTAAGTCTAAGCATTTCTGCATACTGCATTTCTCAGTAGCTCTCGCTGACGACGCACCGCACACACCGAGACACAGCTGAACAGTGGGGATGCAGATCGAGTCAGAGATGCAATTCCAGGTAAAACACAGACAGTCTGCATCTGGAAGCCCTCCAACAGATGGCTGACCGGGACGGCTTGACCCCCTCCTCAGAGCCAGGGCACCCAGTCCATCAGGGCTAAGGGAGGGCTAAGAACAGTAGGGAGAGCTAAGCTTGGTAGAGTACGGTAGGTATTGGGACAGGGCTGGTGTTTGTATGCGATCAGTTTCCCCAACTTTCTACCACCCGTGAACCTGTAGCACCCCACAGGCCCACAGCCTCTTGGACTGTATAGAGACCAACACCAAGGTTGTGCAGTTCCCACATGCTGAGATGCTTTTCAGAGCAAGTACAGCCGTGAATCACAAAGGTATGACATGCATTTAACGTTGTACTCTGAGTAGTGGATGTACCCCTTCACTATTGTAACAGTGATTCTGAAAGTAGTTTTTACTGGGAATAAAGACGACCCGAGCGTCTACGGCTCCCTCTCTCGACTGTAGTGCCACGAATCCTATGCCCAATGTGTCGGACGCAGTCTGCAGTGATTCAAACACACAGGCATTAACGGGACATCTTTATGGCGCTCTTTAGGATGCTGAATCTCAACACTGGGGTTCACTTAAAGCTCCAGTCAGGAGGAGCTGGGGGCGGTGTGGGGGGGGTATGTGGGGGTTCCAGCCCCCTGCCTTATGCTGGCTTGGTGACTGCTGATTCGCTAGCTTGCAGTAACCGAAGCACTGGAGGTGTGCATCAGCGGTCTGGCTCTGGGTACACCAGGGAGGCCTGCCTGGCAGCCAGCTCCACCACACCAGCCAACGCTCCCCTTATGCACAGTAAACACAGTGACGAAGAATGCAAACACATTGTCACACAGTCAAACACACACACCCAGAAAACACCCACACCCACACAAACACTCACACTCACCGTACTCCCATGAATCTGTGTGCAGACACATTTAGAGAGCGAGAGAGCGAGAGAGAGAGAGAGAGAGAGAGAAAACTTGGTTTGAGAGAGAAAAACCTTTGTTCCAGAGAGAGAAAAACCTTGAAGAGAGAAAAACCTTGGTTCGAGAGAGAAAAACCTTGAAGAGAGAGAAAAACCTAGGTTCGAGACAGAGAGAGCGAGAGAGAGGGAGCCAAGACGATTAATTAGAGTTAACAACCCCAGCTAGCATTAGCTCTGTTGAGTTAAAAGCTTTATCTGAGCGCGGCCGCTTTGCCTACTGTGACGGCTAGCGTGTGTGAGCAGTAGTGGCAGCAGTGGGAGCTCCCCGTAGAGCCAGTCGTGAATAGAGGGAGGCCTGGAAACCGCCTGCGTTCCACAGCGAGATGCAGGAACGCAGAGCTGAGTTCCTTAAGTCGCAGTGTTTACATTTCACTGTCGGCTCCTCTGAGTGTGCTTGTGCGCATGTGGCATGCGACTGTGTGCGTCCCTGTTGGTCTTTGTGTACATTCGTGGGTGTATGGATTTCTGTGTGTATATTTCTGCGCCGCCCTGAGGTCCGTATGTGTATGCGTGTATGTTTTCTCAAGCTGGGTTTCTGTGTGTGATTGGTGCTGAACTTTGTGTAAGCTGTCAGCTACAGCTTCTCCTTATGGATGGAATACTAAAACATACTCTCGTCCCTTCCCTCCTTCCCTGTCCTCCTCCCCCTCCCTCTCAACTGACCTCAAAACCTCTCTATCTTCTACAAAAAAACGTTTTATCTCAAACAAACGTCCTCCTGTGGTCCCGAAGTCAGTCCCCCCTCCCCTCCCTCTCAGGTCTCCTCCCTCCCTCCTTCCCTCCCTTCCTCCCTCCTCCCTCCTCCCTCTCTCATTGCCTCCAGCCCCGGTCACCTCCGGCATGGTGCAGTGGGTCCATCACACCTCCCACTGGGTACTGAGGTGTTGGGAGGGTTCACCTGGAGAACCAGTTATGGGGGGGCTATGTCTTCAATCAAAACGCTCTCGTGCGGACGCAGACAAGATGATCAGGGGGAGTGAGTCAGTCAGTCAGTGAGAGAGGGAGAGAGAGAGAGAGAGAGAGAGAGGGACCAAGAGCTTGAGCGAGAGAGACAGAGATAGAGAGTGAGAGATAAGGGATGCTATCAAAAGAGTAAGGCAGAGGTATAAAAACATCTATCAGCTGGGAGATATAAGTAGATAAGAGAAAGAAGAAGAGAGGAGGGGGGGGGGGGGTTGGAGGAGTTGTAGG
>NC_044051.1:7306773-7349273 GCF_902167405.1 Gadus morhua | reverse complement strand
ACTCTCATTTTCCAGAAAGCAGATTGTGAACATTAGCGTGTTGACAGAGCCAGTATTGGACTGAGTGAATGTTATAGCGGCTTGGCACAACAGACACTCATGCATACAGATACACTCCGGATCACAGATCACTGTAATCCTGGGCAGCCTGGCGAGTAGATTACCTATCGGTCTGCTCTTTATCCTCATATGGGAGATGAGCTCTAGGATTGAGAGGGAGGGAGAGAGGATACGGAGAAAGAGAAGAGGGAGAATAAAGAGACAGAGAGAGAGAGAGAGAGAGAAAGAAGGAAAATGAGGAAGAGAGAGGGAGGAGAGGAGAGAGGCAGAGAGAGAACGAGACAATAGAAAGAGTGAATGAGTAAAATCTTAATGAGATGAGAGGTTAAAGACAGGACACAGAAGGGATAACAGGAACAGAATAGAGAAGGAATGGAAGGAGATCAATAGATGGAGAGATATGGAGATAGCGAGCCAGAGACAAAGGGAGAAAGAGAAAGAGAGAGTGAGAAAAAGGAAGGAGACAGAGACAGAGAGAGAAAGCGACAGAAGAGGGAGAGACAGAGAGAGAGAGAGAGAGAGAGACAGAGTGTCTCCCAAGGCCATCCACCTCGTAGTGGCTCATATGTTAGCCTCCTGATCCGGCAGGACCCTGGTTGTAAAACTCCCGGGAGGCGGCGGTGTTAGGTTTAGGGTTAAGTCAAGCAGCTCCTGTTCTTATACGATGCTTTTCTAACCAGTGGCCGCTCAAAGCGCCTTACAATATTGCCCAACCATCACCCATTCACAGACCGACGGCGGAGTCAGCCATGCAAGGCGACAGCCAGCTCGTCGAGAGCAGTCGGGGTGAGGTGTCCTGCTCAGGGGCACCTCGACACCGCGCTAGGAGGCGGCGGGTAATCAAACTAGCAACCCTCCGGTGACCAGCCAACCCCGCTCCGCCTCCAGAGCCACATGCCGCCCGGACCCGCCTGCCCACAGCCGGTTCCACAAACACGACATTGCGGTGTCGTTTTAAAGTACACCGGGGCGGTAAGAGGGAGGGGGAGTGAGAGCAGACAGAGCAGATGGCAGAGCGGGAGAGTAATAGCCTACGCAGCAGTAAAGTCCGGCTCCTTCCAGAACCAGCGGAGCCCGGCGCCGCATTAATCACACCTGGCCTTGCGGCTACGTGTGTTGTAGCGCTACCAATCACCCTGACTGGAGCAGCGTAGGGCCGCCGGCAACCAGGCCAGGGCACTCTGGACCGGAGACCCAGGGACGAGGAGGGGGGAGAGGGTGGAGGGAGAGGGGGAACAGGGTGGGCGTGGAGAGGATGATGAACTGAGAGGAGAGGGGCAGAGAGAGGGAGAGGAGAGGTGAACAGAGGATGGAGGGAGAGAGAGAGAGACAGGAAACGGAGAGGTGGATGGAAAGTGAGAGAAGAATGATTGAAGGAGAGGGGGAAGAGGTTGGTTGGATGGGTGGGGCTACACAGAGGTACAAGGAAAATATTATATTTTCTGTGTTGTTTGACGTGCGTTCATTGTGTCGTTAACCCAGGCAATTGACAAAGTGGTAATATTGTTAATAATATTCGGAAATGCTGGCAAACTAGACCATGTGTTTGTGTCTTTATGTGACAGAGTGTGTGTCTGCGTGGAGCCGGTGCAGGTGTGTGTAAGAGTGTTTCCTTGTCCTTGTATACATCTAAGGGTGTGTGTGTGTGTGTGTGTGTGTGTGTGTGTGTGTGTGTGTGTGTGTGTGTGTGTACTCCCCCCCCCCCCCCCCCTCCTAGATGTCTGTATCTCTCCTCTATGCAGGCCTAGTTAAATCCCTGCAGTAAAACAACGGCCACGTCTCACTGCTCGCGTGTCTGATCAATATCTCAAGCTTCCATTACACCGGCCCGCACGGCGGCGGCGGCGGCGGCGGCACAGCGGTCGCTAAACACGCGGCGTATTTATTGAACGGGGAGATTGATGGCCGATCGGCCGGTGAGTCTCGGGCGGTGTGTCCAGGCGGTCGTAACCGCGTCTGGACGTACGGTTTGATACCTCTCAGCAGGACAACAGAGAACACTGAGGTTCACAGCGTGGGATGCAGCAGACTCTGATCACTCACTTTGGAGGACAGGTGGGTCTGTTACACTGTGTGTGTGTGTGTGTGTGTGTGTGTGTGTGTGTGTGTGTGTGTGTGTGTGTGTGTGTGTGTGTGTGTGTGTGTGTGTGTGTGTGTGAGAGGTGTCTAAAGTGATGGATGGGGATTCAATGTGACGGTTATCATGAAGAAACCCATATTTACAGTCAGGGCATTGAGCAGACGTCTCGATCTGAAGCGACTGACAATAAGTACTTTTGTCAGAAGAAAGAGAAACAACAATATATCAGTAACCCAATCCCCATATACTTCAAAGATAGCTAAGTACTATTTTAAAGTGCAAGGACGTATACCATTACCATACAATAAGTGCGTACATTAAGTCCAATATTACAGTAGTGTTTCTGTGTATTCGGTTGCTTTGTGTGTGTTTTGGCGTTAATCTGTGTTTCTTGGCTGAACGACAACCGCCAATACGCACACAGCATCAACTGAACGATGCAGTTGTGCGTATGCGTGCGTGCGTGTATGCGTTTGCATGCGTGTGTGCGTGCATGCGTGTGTGCGTGCATGCGTGCCCTGGGCTGACCGGTGATTACAGCGATGGGCTCTCTAGACGCTCGCAAGGACGGTCGGAGAGGAAACAGACGATGTGGACTTCCTCTGGGAACCTGTGATCTCACTTCCTGTGGACGTCTTCATCGGCTTTAAATCATCAACGCTTTAATTTACGAGCACAGACATCCAGTACGGGCACATACGTGCGTGCAAAGCTGAATCGGGCGCTGGGGTCGAGAGAACTGCTGCGTCAGACCCCAGAGACACTCGAGAAAATTCATTACATTAGCAACGCTTAAGGTTAGCATAGCCGCTTAGGAAGAAGCTAAAGTGTGAGACGCGCACGGGTCTGGCAGACATTAGCTTCCACACTCGCCGTCTCTCATGATTCACAGAGGAATCAATTTGCCTTCTTATTTGTCTACAGGGATACCGGACTGCACACTTGGACAGGACACACACACACACACGCAGAAACGCTTGGACATGCATACACACACGCACACACTAGTGGTTCAGAGAGGTGTGGAGGGAGAGAGCGAGATAAATTAATCTCAGATGAATTTTGGGGGGGGATGGGAACACATCACACTGGCTAACACACAGTAAACACCCCCGACACACACACACACAGACATTAAACACCCCCGGAACACACACACACACACACACACACACACACACGTTTTCTTCCGCTCCACCTCGGATGCTGAGTATAACGAATGGTGTTCCCCAGGAGAGGTCATTCAAAGTCATCCCCCTCCTCCATCCCCGTCCCTGACGTCTGATTTACTCCGCAGCCCGCCAGCGGAACGGCCGCTTCCCTATGGAGCACGGTCACATCCCAACACCAGATCTGGGAAGAACATATTTGGCTGTTTTTCCTGCAATAAAATCCATTGAGTCACAAAATAGTGTTTACCAATGGATGATCTCAGGAGTGGCCGACGTGACGATGCAAATGTTTTAATCTTTGTTTTGATAACACGACAGCCCCTGCTTTCCATTGGCTCGGCAGAATGCCTGTAGAACGCAAGAAGGATGGAAGAATGGCAGCAGAGGAAAGCTTTTCAAAGCCTAAATGAGTCGTAAAAGGGCTCGTTGGGTACGGCACACATCAGGCCAGCCGCCGAAGTGTAGGAGAATGAATGAGAGCACATGAGAGAAACTAACACTAAGCACACAGAGAATACCAGGAGAGAGACAGAGGGGAGGAGAGGGAGAGTAAACGGGAAAGAGATACTGAGGCATAGCACATGAATATAAAAAGGTGCAGAGATAACAAAAACACACAGACACACATGCAGACGCACACAGAGACACACATGAACACCCACACACACACAAACACACAGACACACACACACACACACACACACAAAGAGGTCAGCTGAAGATCCAGCTCCATATTAATATTCCGTCACGCTGGTAGCTCTCTGACATAAGCAACAACATGAGGTTTTGTAGTTGTTCTGCAGCATAGTTCTGACCTGCTGACTTTACACAGATGCACATTCGCTGCAAAGGTCATTGTTTTATTTGCCTGTACTGTCTGCAGCCGGTGTTGTTCTGTATAGTCTGTTGTTTGCTTTGTCACCTGTGAATAAAGTGTTGGTAAAAAGGGGATTTCAGAGCAAGATAAGACTCTCTTCACAGGAATACCGACCGAGAGGCCACGTTAGCTCCATGTCTTCACAGGAATACCAATCCAGCGGCCAGGTTAGCACTATGCCTTCTGTGTTTTTACAGGAATACCGACACAGCGGCCATGTTAGTTAGCTCAATGTCTTCTAATGTAGACGTGAGCCAAGGTGAATCTTATAATATCCTTATCCAGCTGGGTGGTTTCCACAGTCAAGCTTCATTCATACCCCTGTGTGGAATAGCTGCCGTGGCAACAACGTGAGTCTCCACGCTCTCGGTGACGATAAGAAAGTAAGAGGACCGTCAGGACGCGACCCATCAATACAACACCGATGGAGCAAGAGCCACGCTCGATGCAGAAGTATAATCCCACATTTGTATTCACACCTTCTATGGGGGGCACTGGGGGGGGAGTTGGTTATTAATCGACGGATCTGCCTATTGAGTTGAAGAAAATGAGAGTAAGAAATGTGTTAAGCCTTTCCTGTTCATTGTCTCGGATCCCAGACGGTATTATTCCACGACCAGTCACCCACTGCTCCAGAATGCACTTTATTTCAGTAAAAGAAATAGGCTTCGGAAAAAACTATGTTGAGCTATAATCAATAGTTAGAAACACTGGAACCTGACGTGGACAGAGTGGACCTCCTTAAACAAGAAGCTAGCCAGAGTGGTCGTGTGTGTGTGTGTGTGTGTGTGTGTGTGTGTGTGTGTGTGTGTGTGTGTGTGTGTGTGTGTGTGTGTGTGTGTGTGTGTGTGTGTGTGTGGCAGTTCAGCCCCTCAAATGAATCTGGAGGACGTCATCATGTCAGGACCACAGTTAACACAAGCGTGCTAAAAAGGCGGGACTCGTCTCCGGTCCAAATGTCTCCCTCATAACTCATGACTCTGTAGAATCAGAGCATTTGTCAATACATCAGAGCCAGAGAGAGCGAGGGGGGCGAGAGACATTGAAGCAGTGCAGCCTGCCAGCCCCGTCAGAGTGAGTCAGAAGGGGTCTTTGCAGAAGAGGATCTGCTGATCTGTGAGTAATTAGACGGAGCGTCGGTTTGAGGGCTGGCCGTCCCGGTTGCGGGGGGAGTGTGTCTCACGCACGGCTGCGCTGTGCTCAGTCAATATGTGCTTCTGACTTCAGAGAGCACAAAAGTTGGCTCAAAAGAAGACGTTTGTTGTCTTACTTTCAATCCATAATCCCCGAGACGTTTGACAGTGTGTGTGTGTGTGTGTGTGTGTGTGTGTGTGTGTGTGTGTGTGTTTTTGTCTGTGTGTGTGCGTGTGTGTGTGCCGTTGCTTGATTACACCCCTCATCAATATTCAGCCCCTCCAGAGATGGAGCGCGCTACACAGTGGACACACAGGGCAGCCAGCCGGAGACAGAGACAGACGGGGACATCAAGTCTTAATTCCCCCTGTCGTCCGATGTCACGGGGGGGGGAGGCCTTTTGACGCGTCACAAGACGGCAGAGTGACGACCTTTGCTCCTTAACCAACGGTGATGAACGAGCCACACTCGTGACTAAATAGTTCCGAGAGCTTCTGTCCCGCACCGGGTCCCATGGTGAGGTAATCTAGGTTGAACGTGGAGAACGCCCCCTCTGCAGCTGGCTTAGAAAAACAGTCTCAAACACTCTCCTAAACTCCTGTTCTCACGCACTGAGACGGGGAGAACGTCTCAACTGTCCCATCACAACCCCACAACCCTCTTACGCACTGATTGTACGTACTTATTGCATGTCCTGACTCTTAATGTACGCACTTATTGTATGTTGTACTTTCTGACACTTAAAAATAGTACTTAGCTCGCTGTAGCATCTTAGCCTAGCTATCTGTGTTGTATACAGGGAATGGGTTCACCTAGCTATTGTTAGTGCTTGGCACTTGGTTGTATGAACATCCTTACTGTACCGACAGCGATATATTGTTGTTTCTCTTTCTTCTGACAAAAGAACATATTGTAAATCTCTTCAAATTATAGCGTCTGCTGATTGCCCTGAATTTTAATGTAAATTTGTGTCTCCTAATGCTTGTGCATCAGGGCCAATCAAAGGTCAACGTTTCTGAGGAGGACGTATCAGGGCCAATCCCAGGTCAACGGTGCTCATGAGGAGGAAGTATCAGGGCCAATCACAGGTCAAAGCCGTTCCTGTTGGCAGACGGCTGGAGGGAGGAGTCATGGGGAGGTGAATTCGAGGCATGGATAATGCTGCGTGCGTTTGTGTACTGATCTCTTCCTGGTTCAGACACCAGTGAAAGCCCGGCTGTGTAGGTCCGTGTTAATGCTATGCCCGCTGGATCCACCCCTTTGTTGCGCTAACGAGCATTCCTCTCAACAGGCTTTCTACACCCAACATTTACAGCCCGTTTTCCTGGGTGTCCGGACCCAAACTAGTGGTTGACTCGTCAGTCAGGGGTTAACCACTGGTAAGTGACCTGATAGCTATGAGAGCGGGCTAGGAGCCAACTAACTCGTTTGGTGGCCATCTCCACTGTTTTCAGAAGGGCTCAGGTGAAGTGAGAGCCGACCTCAGACAGACAGACAGACAGACAAACACACCCATCAGGGAGACACACAGGGAGGGAGGGGGAGGGGTGGGGGGGGTGATGTCACCTTTGGCTCACACACTGAGGAAGTTGATCAAACAGTCAAATCCAAACCATAACAACTGCTGCTTTTTCTAAACCAGGGCTGGAAGAGATAATAGAATAATATGAAACTGAGGAAACCAAATTGTGTTTGGAAGTAAACAGACTGATCACACGATGACCCAATTCCAAAAAAGAGTAGCTCTCGAAAGATATAAAGAGTAAAGTTTAAAATATATACATTTTATTTTAAGTGGCATTTTTTATTCATCTCCACTCCGTTTCAAACGAG
Source organism: Gadus morhua (assembly GCF_902167405.1). Taxonomy (NCBI): domain Eukaryota; kingdom Metazoa; phylum Chordata; class Actinopteri; order Gadiformes; family Gadidae; genus Gadus; species Gadus morhua. The sequence continues at coordinate 7,342,117 of NC_044051.1, read as the reverse complement.
TGTAATTACTTAAACTGACACCTGGATATGCTAAACCTGTGTGTTAGCATATGAAGCACACAGCATCCCCCACTTATCCCCATCAACAAAACTGCAACATGTTGAAGCTTATCACAGTTAAGAATAGATTCACCCAGCGCACTTCTGGGCCAATATCACTAGTGCTGTTCTAGAAATAAGATTTTGTTGTGACATTTATTTTGTACGCTTTCCATAATTTGGTCACGGGTCGGTCTACTTCAAAATGAGTTTTTTGTTCACCAATGGTTTATAATACTGTAAGTTCTCTAGAATTATTGCCACAGAAAGTCACTCATTTAAGTTGTTGAATCGGTGACAACACTCATCACAGAGCCAATCAGAGGAGAGGGTAGTTAATGACTCATTACTCACAAAGTATCCTAGATCTGTCAGCTTTCCTTTATTCAGTCAGTGTGTGTGTGCGTGTGCGTGTGCGTGTGCGTGTGCGTGCGTGTGTTCTGAACAAATGAAGACCCAAGGCAAAGGGATTACAATATCTTGTGAATATTTTATCCACGAAAATGCATGCAATGTTGTTTAAATATCTAGGGAGGAAAGTTTCTTCCTTCAATAGATAATGGTGATGTATTACCAGAACATTACTATTTTAAGTTTGGGTTTGATGTTTTGAACAACAGACACGAGGGGATTAAGTTTGTTAGCAAACAGCAGCTGTGTGTGTGTGTGTGTGTGTGTGTGTGTGTGTGTGTGTGTATGTGTATGTGTATGCGTGTGTGTGTGTGTGCGCTCAGCCCTTCAAATGAATCCGGCTGACATCATCGTCATGTCAGCATCACAGTAAACACAAGTGATAAACGACTCCGTCCTCCTGTCTCCACACAGCTTGACACAATCAGCCATTCCTCATTAAACTCCTTCTCCAGCTCCTTCCCAGGTTCTCATACGAGGTCCCGATCAGAACATCGACCGGTGTAGCGCTCTCTTAGTCAGCTTCAACAGGTTCATGAGTCATAAATAACGGACGTGAACCAAGTCATATGTTGCATAATGGCCTGTCTGCCACTTTGGTGTCGCCGCCCAGACGCTGCAGACGTGATGTGTGATGTGTTCAATAATTAAGAGCTTCATTAAACATTGACACGCTTTAAAAACGGGTGTCCCATTTAAGACGGGGAACGGAGAGCGGCCGGCTCGAGTTCTTCCACACTGTGGTGTGGAAGGACTCGAGTCCACAGTGTCTTGAGAAGGGAACAATATATCATTACTGCGGCCCCACCCAGACAATGACCCACTTTAGTGTTGGAGTCTCCAACCCAAAACACAGCAATCACAAATGTCAAACACGCGCAGACACACTGCTGGACGTGTCATTTTCTACCCCCCCCCCCCCCCCCCCGCCCCCTCTGTCAAGCTACTAGTTAGCACACTAACAGGAGGGCGGCATCATTCGTGTCCCGTTGCATGCAGCTTGATAGTTAGCATGCGTTAACACACGATCAGCAGGGCAGCCTCATAGGCATCCTGATGTTAGTTAGCAAACGTTAGCACATATACGTTTGCTCATATGCTCCCTTGCTGTGGACTGCACGACAGCACACCACTTCAAATGCATGGGCAACTGGTGTGTGTGTTGTGATGAGTCACATGGCTCTAGGTTCTAGGTTCTAAGCTGAGTGGGTCATCTGAAACTGGAGGGTTGCTGGTTCACTAATTTGCACATGCCGGCTAGACTGACATGGCATCCTTGAGCAAAAAACCCGAGACTATACAAACCCAGGGCCAGAGAATGCGTGGACAGCGGCCTGCGTGTGACGGTTTGTGGGGGTAACCGGGACTCATAGATCATGTGACGCCCCGTAGCCATGGCAACTAGCATATGTTTCACTGGAGGTGTGTCTCTGTTTCTTTTTGTTTATTGATTTCCCTATAAATAAAGCTGCGGAGCCAGTTGAATGTCTGCCCCCATGTGCTCCTCTGGTGCCAGGGGATAAGGCCGGCTGGCGGGCCGCGGTCCGGGGTTATTGATCGATAGCCTTCGGTGTTGTTTTCCTTCTCCCCATAAATCAGGTTTCAGGAAGGACGTCTGCAGCGCGTCTTAATTGATTTCGCCAGCCTCCACCCTCACCACCACCTCCACCCCAGGCTCCCGACGCGCCACCCTCACCCCCACCACAATGGTAAATGGACTGCATTAATACAGCGCTTTTCTAACCAGTCGCCGCTCAATGCGCTTTACAATGTTACCATTCAACCATTAATGCACACATTCACGGCGGTGTCAGCCATGCCAGGCGACAGACGGCCAGCTCGTCGGGGTCAGTCAGGGTGAGGCGTCTTGCTCAGGGACACCTCGACACTGAGCTAGGAGGAGCCGGGGATCGAACTAGCAACCTTCCGATTACCAGCCAGCCTGCTCCACCTACTGAGCAACAGGCCAGCCCCCACCTGGCTCCAAATGTCAGGCCATGTTTCAAGAATTACCCAAAAAGCGATTCTGATTCTGTTCATTTAATTGAACATACTTCTCTAAATTGTGAAATACATCACGCTGTTAGGAATTGGGTAAGGCTGTCCGACAACAGACAAGAATTTGTTTAAAATTGTAAATTGCCGGTTGTCAAAAAGGGACGGTGGACAAATTGACAAGAATGCTAGCGACAAACACTTAACACCAGCAGTTAGCGACACTCAAATAACAGTCCAACGTCTGAACTCAAATCTCGTCTGAACCCATCCTACAAAAGCCACAGAACCGGATCGTCAGCCAACGCGGCAGGACGCCTGTCATCAACGTGTGTTTCGACATAACAGAACCGTCCCACAAGAAACATCAGAGAGCATCCTCTATCACAGTGATGTCAAGGAGTGTTTGTGGGCGCGTGCGTGCGCGCGTGCGTGCGTGCGTGCGTGCGTGCGTGCGTGCGTGTGTGTGTGTGTGTGTGTACGTGTATCTGTGTACGTGTATCTGTGTACGTGCATCAGCTGGGTCTGAGTAGGACCCAGCCAGGGCAGCGTGAATTAGAACTGCTGAGCCACAATAACACAAGCCAAGCGGTTGATGAATGGGGGGGCGCCATTGTGTGTGTCTGTGCGTACGCGCGTGTGTGTGTGTGTGTGTTGGGGGGAGGAGGCGGGGCCAAGTGTGTGTCGGCCAGGATTGCCGTCTCAGGGCTCTGATGCGTTAGCTGGATCAGGTTGTGGCCTCTGGGAGCCGGCCAGCCCACTGATGAGGAAGATGATGAGGATGATGTCACAAGACAGGGGGAGGAGGAGGAGGAGGAGAGGAGGAAGAGGGAGGGGGGGGGGGGGGGAGAGAAGCGATGGAGAGGAAGGGGGAGAGGAGGGGGGAAAGGAGGGGGGGAGGGAGTGGTGGAGAGGAGAGACAGAGGAGTGGGGGAGAGGAGAGGAAGAGGAGAGATTGAGGGGAGGGGGAGAGGAGGAAGAGGAGACGGAGGGGAGGGGGGAGAAGGGAGACGAAGGGGAGGAGAGGAGAAGGATCAGACAAGAAAAACAGAAGAGAATAAAAACAAGCACTGAAACCGGAGGCGATGGCAGGGGAGAGAGAAGGAGAGAAGTCGGGGTTCAGGTTTGGGTTCAGTCAGGCGGAGACTTAAGTGTCAGCAGAGCAGGACCTTCTGTTGAGGATCACTGCACTCGCACGCACGCACGCACACACACACTCTGCAGTCGGCTCTCTCTCACACAGACACACACACACACACACACACACACACACACAGAATAAAAGGTAAAAGTTTCTTTCAGCCGTCAACTCCAATCAGACACACTCATAACTCGAATAACAACCCTATAGCTCATCACAACTTGTGAATAAAATCCCTCAAATGCTCATCACCACATGTGAATAACATCAAAACATGTGAATAGAATCACAACGTGTGGATAACATACCTGTAGCTCATCACAACATGTGAATCACATCGCTGTTAGTCGTCAGTCGTCACAATGTGTGAATAACATGTTCATAACATCCCTGTAGCTCATCACAACATGTGATTCACATCGGGGTGGGGGGGGGGGGGGGGGGGATCTCAAATCTAAAACCTGATCTGTGACTACGGCCTGGCGAGTCCCCGTGCCATGTTCTGAGCAACAAACCAGCTGAAGAGATGCTAAGCTAACCAGGCTCCGGACAGCCTCTTTAAAAACGGCTCCATAACAATGCGATTCCAGTAACCAATGTGGGACAAGAGACAAACGAACGCGATGCTACCACTCATCAACAGCCCAAACTAGCTTCCCCCCCGTCCGCTCCTCCCTAGCTCCGGGCCCCGGAGATGAACCGTCAGCTACTTTCTATTAAACGCACTCCAGGGGCCCGCCTCATACACGAGCTGGGAAAATCTCGCAGTCTGCAACATCTACTCCGCATCGCGAAAATATTGACCAGCTATTTTTTCCGGTGCAATCCGAGTCAATGTTTGCAGGCAGTTTTTTTTTTTTTTTGAACTAGGTGTCTTAGAAAAGATGCCGAGTGTGATGTTTCCCTCCGAGCTCTCGATGACATCACTCCCTGCCAAGCTCATTACGGGATGGTTGTCTGGACCGGTGAGGTCAGACAAACAAGGACGCGGTCCGATGTTGACCTTGAAGGGCATGACGCTGTAGTACTGCCTCAACCGGCACGAGGACAGGGTTTAATACCGTCTAGAGTGTAATTACCTCCTCATGCAACACACACACAGACCTCCATTCAGCTGTGAGTGTGGGGCTCACTAGAAGGGCCGGTTCTCATGGAGAAGGGCAGGTCATCTGCGGTCAAAGGGTGAAAGCGTTGAGCACGTTTCACAGTGAAAACTTTCGAAATCTCTTACAACGCCAAGGAACAAGAACACTCTGAACTGAGTGCAGAGCCCCAGCGTGGAGGCAGCAATGGCAAATCAACTGCATTTATACAGTGCTTTTCTAACCAGTGGCAACTCAAAACGCTTTACAACATTGCCCAAGATTCATCCGTTCATCATGCACACATTCACACACCGACGGCGGTGTCAACCATGCAAGGCAACAGCCAGCCTCGGCTGGAGCAGTCAGGGGTGAGGTGTCTTGCTCAAGGACCCTTCTACACTCAGCTAGGAGGAGCAGGGGATCGAACTAGCAACTGAGCCACATGCCGCCGCAGCTGCACCAAAACGCCTTGAAACAGGAGGGGGGGAAGTAGGGTCTCTGAGGTCAAAGGTCGTGAACCCCTCTCCGACCCAGAGGAGGCTGCAGAGAAGGGCAGGGCGGGCCGAACGCTCTCCCCAACTGAGGAAGAGGGCCCTGCCTGTGCAGAGCGGAGCTGCGGCTGACCAGCGAGGTATTTGGGAGGAATGCAAAAGGCTGCGAGGAGATTGTGCAGAATGCTGGCCTCCCCACATTCTCCTGCACACAAGACAGCGGTTGTTGCTGGAGTCCAACGCGGCTCATTGTGGTCAAGAGAAGCCGTTACGCAACGACCGGATGAGGCATCGCTGGCTTTTTTGCTTTTTGGACAACACGCAGTCCCCATCATTAGTGCGGTTTATGTCTGTGTCTGACAAGGATACGATCGCTCTACAGCAGCATTAGGAGGCGTATGTGGATGGCTGTGATCTGGAATACCTTTCCATAAATACAGGAGGCGTGCATCTGTTGCATGTGCATGACTACCAGATCATATCAATGATGCAAAGATAGGCCCGTCGTGCATTGGTGACACTGATTGATTTAAGGTCGCCGTGCAGCTGCGAAGAGACGGAATCTACTTGCCAACATTGCAGTTCCTCAACTTGGGGAAAACGTAATGTGTTGCTTTTATCGGCGGAGCTATATGACTGTGTGTGCGCGTGTTTGTGCACAGTGGTGCATGGAGCAGTGGTTCGAGGCTATTTATAGAACGGCTATATTAGCCCCCCATATGTGTCAGTCTCTAGTCTTAAAATGGCCACTGATAAAAAACCAACAAAGTGGAGAAGCTATCAAAATAAATCACCTAAAAGGCGATATTATGTTGTTTCAAGTCTGTGCGTTGCGTTAGTGCGAGTTTGTGGTGAAGATGTTTGTGAGTGAGTGTTTGTTTGTGAGTGTGTGCTGCAGGGCATTTTTTGTAGTCACACAGGTCCACAAAATTTGAACGTACACAAGAAGCTGGCGCCGATAAATCTACAGAAGCTCTGTCACACACAGAGACTGTCTCTCTCTCTCGCACACACGTTAACAAGTAGAGCCTGTTCGGCGCAGGTTGAGTCACAGTCTAAACTAATGTCCTCCTGGCAGCCAACCTCCCTCCCTCCCCTGAGAGAGAGAGAGAGAGAGAGAGAGAGAGAGAGAGAGAGAGAGAGAGAGAGAGAGAGAGAGAGAGAGAGAGAGAGAGAGAGAGAGAGAGAGAGAGAGAGAGAGAGAGAGAGAGACTGGAAAAGACAGAAAGAGCTAGAGAGAGACAGTGGGAGCGACCAGAGAGAGTGCAGAGAGGAGTTGAGGCTGGGCATGGCTTTCCTTTAGTGGCAGCAGCACACAGGTGTAGTGTGTGTCCGGGAAGGGCTAGGTCTGTGCGTGTGTGTGGGCGCAAGTGCATGTGTATCTGTGCACGTGTGCCACATGATTTGTGTGACAAGGGGAAATCACTGGGGCTCGATCCAAACAAAGCGAGCTCTCTGAGGCAGAGACAGAGACCAAGTGAGGGGCTCCCACACGACCCCCCCCCCCCCCCCCATCTCATTAAGATTCACTCACTTGATGAAGCAGCGCGCGCCCTCGAACGTGTATCCTTCCTCCCATCCCGTCGGTAGATCTGCGAGAGGCAGGGGGGAGAAGGGAGGGAGGGAGGGAGGGGGAGACAAAATGTGCGCTGTGAGAAAAAGGAAGAAAAAAAACGCCAACGAGAAGCAAAAACATAAGCAGCTGTTGACCGATGCGACGCTGATAGCTGCGGACGGACACACACACACACACACACACACACACACACACACACACACACACACACACACACACACACCCCTTGTGTGTCTTTATCCGTAGTAGGATGATGTGTGTTTCCCACATTATGAACGGGACTCAATCCTCTCTCCATCTAAACGGGCTGGAACCCTTTTTTGCATGCAGAGATGGTGCGAGCTGATTGCGTTACACCCGCGTATCTCGCTCTGCTATCGTTGTGTTGTGTGTGTTTTTACGATTCGCCTTTGCAGAATATCGGTCCTGCACGGAGAAGGGACCCCAAAGGCGCCATTGGGGGGCTCAATAACACAAAAAGCTATTTTTTTCCCAATCAAACGATGCGACCAGACAACGCATCTTGAGCTGTCACAACATCAGCGTGGGCGGCGACCCATTGAGAAGACGCCGAGGAGAACCGTGTCAGATGTCACCGCGGGCGGGTCATGCGCGGTGAGGCCGGCTACACCTAGCCCGCTACGTGACGGAACTTTTAAAAGTGTGTCGCAAAGTGACCGCGATCTATCGATCAGAGGAGCACCGCGCGCGCTGCGCGCGGGACTCCTCTGATCGATGGCTCTGCGAACGCAGGCTCTTCTGATCGCTATCTTTGCGCGCGCGGTCCTCTGATCGGCTCGGGCTCCTCACCGCACGCTGATCGGCCCGAGCTCCTCTGATCGATGGCTCACACGCTCACTTTGCGACCGCGAGCTACCGCTCCAAATGAGCCCGCGCGCTGCGCGCGGCAGAGGAGGCTGTTGCTGCTGCAGAGCGCCAACATTGTTTCTTCTTCTCGCGTTTCGGAGTGCAAAGTCTCCCGTTCCCCGCCGGTTCGTCAGGAAAACGACCCCAGGAGGAGGCGTGTGTGACCGCGGGGGTTCTGGGCTCCACCGCGGTGGTTACCTGGCGTGTTCCGGTGGCCGGTGATGACGGCCTCTCCGGTAACGGGATGCAGCCAGGTTGTACTTTTGGCTTCTTCGCTGTTGGTAAAGAAACGGAGGGGGAGGAAGAAGGTGAACCAAAATGGAGGGGGGAAAAATGATCGAAAGAAGAGCCAATACACATCCATGCGCTGCTATCCGAGAGATATTTACTTGATGAAGAATATCCGTCCGTCCCGAGTCACTCCGTAACTCCACGAAGACGGCAGGCGGGCGAGCCAGTCGGGGTGCGGGTCCGCCGCCATATCTAACCGACGCTGCTGCTCGCGCTGCTGCTACTACACAGCGGCGCGGTGACTGGGGCGCGCGGTTCCGTGGCGACTGTGGCGCGCGCGCGGAAACCCTGGCAACTGGCCGCGCGCATAGGAACCTCTGGAGCGGGGGCGCGCCTGCGGGATTGAGACTTTACCAATCCGTCTTCCCGAGAGGGGGGCTCGCTTTTCCGGTTTGCTCGCCGTTTTGCCAAACTGGCAGTAAGGTTGTGTGTTTTGTGTGTGTGTTTAGACATGTTGTGGTGGAACCGTTTAATCCATCTATCCAAAAGATCGGTGAAATTTTGAACCTTTTATTTGAGTACAATTGTATATTTACATTTTAGGGACGGCCGTTCCTATAACGATTTCAGCGCATTTTACACCATTTAAAAGTCAACTCAAATAAAACATTCAAAATGTCACCGATTTTTTCCATTGAAATCCTACCATCCTCTTCTTCTATTAAAGCAAATGTAGTAAATGCTGAATTATATTCTATTAAAATATATTAAAGTGTGTGTGTGTGTGTGTGTGTGTGTGTGTGTGTGTGTGTGTGTGTGTGTGTGTGTGTGTGTGTCCGTTCGTGCGTGTTTGCGTTCGTTTGTGTGTGTCCGTGCGTGTATGCGCGCGTGTGTTTCGGCCGCCATCTGGTGTCTGTGATCTTATCGCGTCCGTCTCGAGGCTCCGAGCGGCTCACAGTTAAGAAGGCTCAGACCAAGACCCAAGCAAAACACCGCACCGCAACACGCAGGATGACCTCATACACGCGACAAACACGAGCTAAAGTTTCCAACAACAGGAGAGACCAGACCACACGCTCTCACATACACACACGCATGGATGCACGCACACAACATGGAAGCACACACACGCCAGGTCAGAGGTAAGATGGGGGTGGCTTAAGTCCTGCATAATTCTAGAACCTGCTCCACACCCGACCACACACACACACACACACACACACACACACACGGGCACACGCATACACCACTCTAATTCTGACAAAAGTTCATAAGAGGGATTAGCATCTTACACACTGGCGGTGATGAAAGCAATTAAACATGCATTGAATTCATTTGATTGAGCTGTTTCCAAGGCTCCGTAGTACCCATAGATTAGAGTACATTCCCCACATTTACATTATAGCCTCTTAATTACAGAGATATGATCATTTAACTGCATTGTTAAGTTATTACATATTTAAGAAAATTCAAACAGCAGGCCCCGAAAAACTGCTTTAAACAGAAGTAGAAACCACACACATCCATCATAATACGTTCATTGTGTGTGAGTGTGTGTGTGTGTGTCTGTGTGTGTGTGTGTGTGTGTGTGTCTGTGTGTGTGTGTGTGTGTGTGTGTGTGTGTGTGTGCGCGCGTGTGTTTGCATCGATTGTGTGTATGTTTCTGTGTGTGTGTGTGCGTGCGTGCGTGTGCCGGTCTGTCGGGACCCCCCAGGAGGCCCCCCATGATGACCCCGGTCTAATGACTAAGCCCCTGTCTCCAGGACGGGCTGTTAGCCGATTAGCCGCCTGTCTGCAGCCACAGCAGAGCTGCCCTCGGTCGGCCAGAAGGCTGGATGAGCACGGGTGCTAACAGATGCTAACCGACGCTCACATTAACGTGCACACTAATCGCTCCCGTCCTTAATTGGAAAATCTCCCATCAACACACCTGATGCAGAGCAGTGGTTTTCAGACCCTGGCTCGGACCAGTCCCTTTGAGATGAAAAAATGTGTGATATTACTTTGCTGATGCATTGGTTATCAATAACAGCATTACTGAGCTGCAACAAGCCACATCGGAAATTGATGTAAAAGGATATGAATTATGTTTTTAAGAGATATACTTAAACTAAGTCTTCTGCATGTATTTTCCTGTCTTTTGGCAGAGCTATTGAAGAAGTGGGCCCCCTCTCTCGCTTTAACAAAATCCCCCTATGAAAATTAGACAAGTACACAACTTTAAACAACTTTACGTTTGTACTTTTTAAACATGAAAGAAATGAGGGGAATCAAATATTCATGTGTTGACGATGTCTCTGAACAGCGTGCGATCTTCGACGATCAGAGGAAGGGGGTGAGGACATGTCCGGCGTGTGATCAGAACCCTCCCACATCAGTGGCGTCCTTTATGGATGCCCAACGCAGGATCACCGGGTAAGATGACTTTGCTCCATGGCAGGTCAGACGTGTCCCGTTTGATTTGCCGCTCGCACACTGCAGGGGAATGAATCGCTTGCTCTCGTCACTCGCTGGCAGACAAGCACACAAGCTCACTGGGCCCTGCATGCATAATGGAGCAGGATTCTGCCCTTTAACACCGACCCCAGGGCCTCTAACCACACCCTTGGGAGGGTTGTATCTATATATATAAACAGCAGGACCTCGGGTGACACCGTGCACAATGTCGGGCTAATGCACGCTGTCAGAATAGGTGAGGGTTGAGGAGGCAGTCCCGCGGACAATCAGGCCAACCTTGACGACTGTTGTGTAAATAAATCGTTTTAAATAAAAATCGTTTAAAATCAGATTTTGGGATGTGATGTTGTTTGTACGGCAGCAGACATGTGTGTCCCTTCTCAAAGGATACAATTTAAATCAATAGATTCAGGCTATTGATGAGGGCTGTATCTATATATATATACAAACAGCAGGACTTCGGGTGACACCGTGCACCATGTAAGGTTAACACACTCTGTCAGAGTAGGTGTGAGGTGAGGTGGCGCTATCTCAGGACAAAAGAGCAACACTTTTACAACTATTGTGCAAACATTTTTTAATGAAATGGTCTGGCCCGAAGCCCGGGCTGGTGTCTGATTATGAGATGTGATATTGTTCTTACTGCAGAGGACAAGTAGGTCACTTCTCAAAGGATAGATTTAAATCAGTAGTTTTAACGCTATGGACCTGCCTACTGAGTCTGCAGCCCGCCGGCCAGCTGGCCCCAGGGGGGGCCCTTGACCTCTCCTGACCATAATGAGTCTGGTTTGGAGGCTTAGGGACTCAGCCAACTCTTTGTTATTGAATCATTCATTAACATATTTGTTTACACATCCGTACCATGTGCTATGTTCAGGCCAATCACGTCCATGTATCCAATGGGGGGCGGGTTTGATATGACGACTGAGCAGGCCGCGGAGGCATTTTCATAAACAAACAAGATGGCTGCCGCTGATGTGCCGCACCGTTGCATGGCTCTGATTGGCCGGAGGTCTTTCCAGATGCCTCCAGAGGCATGCTGGTCTGTGCCTGTTGGAGATGGAGAGAGGTTCCAGGCTAAAAACGCATTCTGAATTGGTGTGACGATGTCAGGCTAATGTTTGTCCCACTCCCAGCACATTATGTTGTTCAAGGACATCAAACAGTATGGAGACATTATTCATGGAGGCCTTATGTAACCAAGCTTATTATTCCTAAATACACCTTGTCGGCTCTAAGGGTCGGAGCTTTGTCCTGGGATTTAGGGAGGGTGCCCTCACTGGGCCCAATACTCATTATGTGGGCCATGAATCAAAAGAAGGGATGAGTAGGGGGGGGGGGTAAGGTGGAGGCTATGCAGATTCTAGGTGAACTGTACATAGGCCACAGAGTCTGTACCTCATGGTGTCCCTACTACAGACATGGGCTAAAGTGTTACTTCTGCCCACACACCCTTGGTTATGGTTGGACGTCGACGCAACGCAGTGTGACCACGCAAACACTTTGCGCAGTCTTGATTTTGTTCAGTTTCTGCGTTAGGTTTTAGTGAGCAGGACAATCACAGCCCTTGCTGCTGCATCGCCTCGACGCGAGGTTAAACATTTTGGGAGGCACGTCAGGCCCTTGCGGTGGACGCAAGGACGCCAAGACGTAATGGGTGCTTAAACCCCCATGCGTTGCGTCGAGGTGGAACCATAACTAAGCCTTTACTCTCCCCTCCTCTGTCCTGAAACACACTCCCTCTCTGAGTTTTGATCTTCTGTGTTTAAACGCTGTTCCGGTAGACTGGATTCCTTAACCTCTGGAGTGGATTGAATCCATTCCAGTCTTTTTTTTACCTCTCCCCTCGGCCCAGTCCATTACCTGATCCAGGGTTTCTCGATCTCCCCCTCCCCCTCCTCCCTCTGCCACTGCAGTAATCAGAAAACAAGTCGCTTAATGACTTTCAAAATGGCTTCTGCTCTGTCTTCTGTAACTACTCAGAATACAAGAGAGTCACTCATCAGCAAATCCTCTTCAACAGCAGGCTGCATGTCAGTCAGGATTCTGAGTCTGATGTGAACTACGGAGGCAGGCAGCAGAGATAGGGCCTCTGGCTGGGGATACAGTTTAATCATTGATATTATTTATCTGCCTCTTACTCTCCATTCTGCCTGCACAGTGAACGACCGGTCAGACAACATCTGACCAGGAAGGGTGGTCCTTCCTGTTTACAGACTGGGTCGATGGACCCCTGCCGGGTCAGACGGGCGTCGTCATGGTAACCGATGCCTCCACTTTGCGAGTGGAGAGCGGAGATTTCAACAAATGTGGCGGTCGCTGCCAAAGTCAACCTGTTCAACAAGTTGAACTCTTTACGTCATCTAAAGTAAGTAAACTACTAAAACATGTAGTAGAACAGTAGAACTACCTTATTTAATGCTCCGACATGTAACAACATCCTTAGTATTAAACATATTGTTGGCCAAACTGTTCATTGTGATTGTTTTAATTATCTTATATATCTTATATATACAGTATCTACAGAATACAGAATGAATATCCAACGTTAACATCAAACAAAAAATTGCATTTACTGCACCCACAAAGAAGTTGCATCAATGTCACACTCCTGTCTGCTGTCCCACACACACACACACACACACACACACACGCACGCATGCGCACACACACACACACACACAGGCACACACACCCGCACACGCACACAAAAACAGACACACTTCTCTCTTTCACTTCGCTAATTGTGTCCTGGTCATTAACCACATCCCTCCAATCAGCAGTCTGTCTTCACTGCATCAGGATTTCGCCACAATGCCGTCTCCATTTGAATGACGAAGAGGGTTTGGAAAAAAATCGTCGTCAGCGCTTATCACAGACATCACACACTGGATGTGGTGTTTCTGTCTTTGTGTACTTCTCTTCTCTTACTGTAACCGCTTTGAACCTGATTCTAAAATGCGGCTAACGCCTAGCTATCAACATGCTAACGACAAGCTAATGACATGCTTACAACATGCTAATAACGTGCTCACGACATGGAGAAGGGATATATGCCACTAGCTTGTAGCTAGCGCACAAGGTCTTTGTTCTAAGGAGTTGGTCCCTGCACAGCGCAGGCTGCTATAGGCGTGGGTTTGTTAGGGGACATTAGAGGGACGTTCACCAGCGTGGGCTCCTGTTTAGATTAGAGGGACGTTCCCCAGCATGGCCCCCTGTTTAGATTAGAGGGACGTTCCCCAGCGTGGGCTCCTGTTTAGATTAGAGACTACGTCTGCATTTTAAACAGTAAACAGCAACATGCACTAACACCATGAAATATTATACACACATTTCGGTAATGGATACAGGAAAAGCAGCAACAATAATAAACAGCAGCATTTACAGCAGCTGTTACTTATTTTTCTTACTTATTATATATATTTTTTAAACTAAATGTATCTATTTACTTTATATTGTATTGTAGCTACCATGTGTGTTGAGGTACCAAGCATAATAATTGTACTCGTGTGTACTAAACGTAACTCTGATTCTGATTCTGATTCATTTATATAATGATTCATATAATACGAATAATAATTATACGATAATGAAACCCGCAATTCTGTGCGACGATATGAATCTATGGGTTGAAATCAGGTCACCTCGGTGTCCTGGTTAGAAAGGAGAGAGTGTGTCTCGATATGACAGCCCACCCGGTTCCCTGGAAACCCGCCCTCTTCCAGCCCATGATATACATCTCTGCGATTGATTGACAGGGAGGGACCCCTTCATTTCCCAGTTAAACACTGGGTGCTGCTTGGCAGAGTGGGAGGGCTGGGCGCGCGGGCGGGGTGACGGACAGGCCTAGTCATTTATCACCATGCCCCCCACTCTGGTAAACACTGTGTGTGTGTCTGTGTGTGTGTGTGTGTGTGTGTGTGTGTGTGTGTGTGTGTGTGTGTGTGTGTGTGTGTGTGTGTGTGTGTGTGTGTGTGTGTGCCAATGTATGTATGTCTATGTGTGTCCAAGCGTATGTGTGTGTGTGTGTGTGTGTGTGTGTGTGTGTGTGTGTGTGTGTGTGTGTGTGTGTGTGTGTGTGTGTGTCTGTGTGCGTGTGACAGAGTGAGAGGTAGAGAGAGACTAGACCGGCCGAGTGTGTCACAGAGAGAGGGGGGGGGGGCAGGAATGTCAATGCAACTAAATACCAAGTTTGTTTTTATTGATCTGTGTGTGTGTGTGTGTGTGTGTGCGTGTGTGTGTGTTTGTGTCCATGTCCGTGTGAGAGAGAAGGGGCGTCTGTGTGTGTGTGTGTGTGTGTGTGTGTGTGTGTGTGTGTGTGTGTGTGTGTGTTAGTGAGAGAGAGAGAGGGGGGGGGGGGGGGGGGGGGGGGAGTGTGTGAGAGTGCGAGGGGTGTGTGAGTGTGAATGAGAGAGAGGGAGTGCAAGCGTGTGCGCGCTTGTTTGCTGTTGAAGAAGGCCACCGGACAGCTGAGGGCGAATTGCACCTCCCTCTCTCTCTCTCTCTCTCTCTCTCTCTCTCTCTCTCTGGTCTAATAATAACTTGAGGTCAAGTGTGTGCTCTGGTTTTGAGGGGCCAGGTTTGTGTGGTCTGGTTTGAGAGGCCAGGTGTGTGCTCTTGGAGGGGGGGGGGGGGTGGGGGTGGGGGGGGGTTTCACTGAAAAAGTGAGTCTTGAGTCTTTTTGCGGAAGCTGTTGAGGAGAAGGCGCACCCGACTGCTGCCCGGCGGACATCCAGAGCTGCGGTTGAATCAGAGTTTGAACCAGGGAGCGAGCGGCAGCAGCCCGGAGTGAAACGGACCAAAAAAAGAAACAAAGTCATTAGAGTCTGCATCGGCCTGCTCAGAAAGCCTCACTCCAGGCCCCCCCCCCCCCCCCCCCCCCCCCCCCCCCCCGTACACACAGAGTTGTTTTGGTCCAGCCTTCAAGACGTTAGGAGAGGTGCGGTCGCGGACCACTGGAGCGCATAGATGAAATAAGCGGAGAGTGTTTTGATGAAACGTATGCCATAAAGTGATGCAAGTGTTTCCATGTGTGGCGCTCGGATCCTGGATCGACGGCCTGATCCTCCGCCAGGCGGCGGCTGGTAACACTGAGCGTATCTCTGCTCTGAGGCTCTGGAGGGGGGCTGGGGCTCTCACACAGGAAGCCTGGCGCCTCCTCCCATCTGGAGGAGGAGCGAGGCTAGAGGAGGAGAAGGAGGAGCGATGTGAGGGGGAGCAGGAGGAGCGATGCTAGCGAAGGAAAAGGAAGACTGATGCTAGAGGAGGAGAAGGAGGAAGGAGGTGAGGAGGAGCAGGAGGAGTGATGCTAGAGGAGGAGCAGGAGGACTGATATAAGGAGGAGCAGGGTAACGGCGGGGGACTGACTCCATTGGTATTCCTCTCAGGCGCCGTATCGGCCTCCAGACTACCTCAATCGATGGCTGATGAAATGATTGGCTTAATTCAATGTGGTCACTTCCTCTGCGGTGAGTCTGAAGGAATGGGTCTGGACCGGCAGGCAGGAGGTCATGTGACAGCAGGGATAGACACATGATAGATGTACTGGATATATCCCATATACCTCCCATAGTCCTCCCCTATCTTCCTATATTCCTCCCATATTCCACCCATTTCTTCCTATACCATATCTTCCTATATTCCTCCCATATCTCTCTCTATCTTCCTCCCAATCTTCCCATATCTTCCCCCCATATCTTCCTCCCATATCTTCCTATATTCATCCCATATCTTCCTATATTCCTCACATATCTTCCACTATTCCTCCCATATCTTCCTATATTCCACCCATATTCCTCCCATATCTTCCTACATTCCTCAAATATTCCTAACATATCTTCCTATATTCCTCCCATATCTTCCTACATTCCTCAAATATTCCTAACATATCTTCCTATATTCCTCCCATATCTTCCTATATTCCTTCCATATTCCCATATCTTCCCAAATACCTCCCACATCTTCCTATTTTCCTTCCATATTCCTCCCATATCTTCCCATATTCCTCCCATATCTTCCCATATTCCTCCCATATCTTCCCATATTCCTCCCATATCTTCCCATATTCCTCCCATATCTTCCCATATTCCTCCCATATCTTCCCGTATTCCTCCCATATCTTCCTATATTCCTCCCATATCTTCCCATGCTCCTCCCATACCCTCTCAGCCTGCTCTCTGGATGCTCAGGGCAGGTCACCAGCAGGATGGACCAAAACGTTTCCTAAGATAACAGCCTGTCCCCAGGAACATGGAAGAGCTGCTTGTGAAGCTACCAGCTGCATATTTAATGTACAGTAGTAGTACACGGAGCCCTGACCTGTGTGTGTGTGTGTGTGTGTGTGTGTGTGTTTGAGAGAGAGAGGGGGCGTGTGTGTGTGTGTGTGTGTGTGCATGAGTGCACGTGTGTATTACAAGACCAGAGTGTTCTTTGAGTCAGCTAGCGATTATGAAGAGACATAATAATACCTTTTTGTTTTTCATTTATCTTTCCCATTATTTATTATATTAATCTTAAAATACAATTAACATTTATTTGAAGGTATTATTTACGTTTGTAAAGTGTTTTACCTCCCTTTGTTAATTCTACGCCCTGCAGTGCTAACCTTACCCTCACACTCTGCTGTTTGAACAGCGACACGTTTTTCCCTTCTCCCTCTCAGCACTAAAGCGTTGAGGTGTCTGAGAGTACGGCACTCCACACCTGACTTTAATTACGGCTTCCTTTATCTCGCCGGGCATTACAGGGAATTGTTCTTTTTTCAATCCAAACGTGCCGTCCCTTTGAAGAGGGGGAACTTCACCGAGGGCCGGTCTGAGTGGTTCGGTGAGTGGCGAGCCCTGGCTCATTCTGTGGTGGTTCATTCAGGAGTTCCGCTCAGGAGAACGCCCCCTGGCGAGACATTCATCTTCAATCCGTCGCTTGAAAGACACAACGTTCCGTACTCTTACGATAACGCTTGAAACAATGTCTCTCGTCCCGTTCCTCCTCAGAGGTTCTGCCGAGTCAGAACGTCTGAGCAGGGCTCTGACTCGGCAGAACGTCTGAGGAGGAACGGCCGGATTAGGACCGGGTTCTCTGCAGAACTATTGGGGGAGAGTGTCTGCATAAAGGTCAGTTCTGTTCCTCAACCCAGACCTCTGATCGCACTTTCCTGCTGATCAGCGCTGAATCCCTGTTCCTTCACCAGGTGGTCTGGAACAGATCTGCGTTTACATTATTCTACAGTTCTTCTCCACTGTTGTTTTTATGTCTCAGTAGGAGCCTCATTTCTCAAAGTTTCACTTTAATACCATTGAAAACGTTATTAGCAAGGAAGCCAGAATAGTGCACTATTTAGGAAACTAATAGTGCACTGTATAGGGAACTAATAGTGCACTATATAGGGAACTAATAGTGCACTATATAGGGAACTAATAGTGCACTATATAGGGAACTAATAGTGCACTATATAGGGAACTAATAGTGCACTATAGGGCACCGGTGCACCAAATTGAACAGGTCACATGTCTGTTAGCCGAGGATCAGAACCGTCTACACACGTGCACTACCTTGTGTTGACACAATAAAAGACTGCTCGTATCCGTGCACCCACAGCGAGAATCATGAGCCGCGGATTGAATCCGAGGTTGACCCGTGATCACGGAGCCGCCAGGAGGCCAGCGTGTGAAATCAACACAGAACAACACGTGGGATCCCCGGCCAGGCGGCGGCGGCGGCGGCGGCGGCTCAAACACGCTCCACTCAGACTCAGAGCGGAGTGCGAATGAGGAACAAATTGGAGTGTGATGGGTGAGCTGGTCGGAGGAAGAGGGAGTCAGACGGGGAGGGGGAGGGGGGAGAGGGAGGGGGAGACAGAGGGGGAGACAGAGGGAGTGAGGGGGGGAGGGGGAGGGAGTGAGGGGGGGAGGGGGAGGGGGGAGAGGGAGGGGGAGACAGGGGGAGTCAGAGGGGGAGACAGGGGGAGTCAGGGGGGGAGAAGGAGGGGGAGACAGAGGGAGTCGGAGGGGGAGGGGGAGAAGGAGGGGGAGACAGAGGGTGAGAAGGAGGGGAAGGGGGAGGGAGTCAGAGGGGGAGACAGAGGGAGAAAGAGGGGGAGTCAGGGTGGGAGTCAGGGGGGGAGTCAGGGGGGGAGTCAGAGGGGGAGACAGAGGGTGAGTCGGGGGAGACAGAGGGGGAGTCGGAGGGGGAGAAGGAGTGGGAGACAGAGGGGGAGACGGAGGAGGAGTCAGGGGGGGAGTCGGAGGGTGAGAAGGAGTGGGAGACGGAGGGGGAGTCAGAGGAGGAGTCAGGGGGGGAGTCGGAGGGTGAGAAGGAGGGTGAGTCGGAGCGGGAGACAGAGGGAGCCAGAGGGGGAGACAGAGGGAGCCAGAGGGGGAGACAGTGGGGGAGTCAGAGGGGGAGACAGAGGGGTGTCTGGGGCACGAGGAACAGAACAGCGAGCAGGTCGGAGGAGCCGACCGTGGTCACATCACGTTTCATTCTCAGCTCTCCCCTCCTCACCCTGAGAACCACACCGCAGTCATTGGTAAATACAAATACTGTGAAGCGGTCTCTCGGCATGGATAAGAGGGACTAATGGCCTCGGTAGAAAAACAAATGGGAGTTATTTGTACACATATCTGCGCAATCTTCTGAAAAGTAACCATGATGGTTGCAGAGTAGTGGGTGGATTACACCATCGACTCCCTGCCCTCTCGCCCGCTCCACAGCGTCTGGGGAGCCTTGTTTTGCTCCAATCTGATGGCGTCTGTCTACTAAATGAATGAACACACACACACACACACACACATACACATACATTTATAGAGAGACACTCACGCACACACTTGCATATTCTCACACACACACACACACACACGATCATTTGGAGATGCACACACACACACACACACATACACAGACATACACACAGACACACACTCATTTGGAGACGCACACACATACACATACACAGACATACACACACACACACACACTCATACAGACACACACACACACACTGGTGCAACCTAGCATCACGCCCCAGCTTGTGGTAAACACATGGGTCCATTTGACTGACATGGTGTGTGTCTCACACGAACACTCGCACACAGATATTAAAGACATAGACAACACACACACACACACGCACGTTCCTCTGTGAGAGTTTCTATTGTGGCAGCAGAGCCAACAGTAAAGTGAAATAGAATCCTGAGAGGCACAACGCGTGTCTCCGCCGGGGCTAAGATCTGCAGCAGCCAAACAATTACACCCAATCAGGCTGAGCAGCCGAGCACAGAGAGAGACAGAGAGAGAGAGAGACAGAGACAGAGACAGAGAGAGAGAGAGAGAGAGAGAGAGAGAGAGAGAGAGAGAGAGAGAGAGAGAGAGAGAGAGAGAGAGAGATAGAGAGAGTCACATGGAGATAGATAGCTAGACAGACACACACAGAGATACAGAGAGGGAGCGACAGAGAGGCACAGGGAAAGAGAGACGGAGAGAAAATTGTTCTCCTATCTCATTGAGTCAAGCTGAAGAGAGACAGAGGTTACAACGGAGCGATACAGGAGTAGAGTAGAGAAGAGCAGAAGATACAACGATGGAACAGAGTAGAGTACATCAGGATGAAGTCGTGTCAAACAGCCATCACAACCCGAGGCTGTGGTCCTGTCTCCACTACCATGTTGTTACAGAGAGAGAGACAGTCCGGTCTCCACTACCATGTTGTTACTGGCTGTCCTGGCTGTCAACAGCACATCAGTACCTTATGTCAGCTACAGCACGGACGCACAATCATCACTGTAAACATCATAAACAAAAACAAGGTAAACATTGTTTTAAATGGGGTTGCCAAGTTCGATCCAATCTAACCAGTAGAACAGGACGCAACAGACCACATGGGACTGTCTCTCTCTGTGTAACAACATGGTGGTGGAGACAGGACTGTCTCTCTCTGTGTAACAACATGGTCGTGGAGACAGGACTGTCTCTCTCTGTAACAACATGGTCGTGGAGACAGGACTGTCTCTCTCTCTGTAACAACATGGTCGTGGAGACAGGACTGTCTCTCTCTGTGTAACAACATGGTAGAGGAGACAGGACTGTCTCTCTCTGTGTAACAACATGGTCGTGGAGACAGGACGGTCTCTCTCTCTGTAACAACATGGTCGTGGAGACAGGACTGTCTCTCTCTCTGTTACAACATGGTGGTGGAGACAGGACTGTCTCTCTCTGTGTAACAACATGGTCGTGGAGACAGGACTGTCTCTCTCTGTGTAACAACATGGTCGTGGAGACAGGACTGTCTCTCTCTGTGTAACAACATGGTAGTGGAGACAGGACTGTCTCTCTCTCTGTAACAACATGGTAGTGGAGACAGGACTGTCTCTCTCTCTGTAACAACATGGTCGTGGAGACAGGACTGTCTCTCTCTGTGTAACAACATGGTAGTGGAGACAGGACTGTCTCTCTCTGTGTAACAACATGGTCGTGGAGACAGGACGGTCTCTCTCTCTGTAACAACATGGTCGTGGAGACAGGACTGTCTCTCTCTGTGTAACAACATGGTAGTGGAGACAGGACTGTCTCTCTCTGTGTAACAACATGGTCGTGGAGACAGGACTGTCTCTCTCTGTGTAACAACATGGTAGTGGAGACAGGACTGTCTTTCTCTGTGTAACAACATGGTTGTGGAGAAAGGACTGTCTCTCTCTGCGTAAAGCAGAGAAACACAACGTCTTCTCTCCACCCTCGCTAAACTGAGCACTCATCACACATTAAGAAACTTTAATCACCTACAAATCGAGATTCCTCTCTCTACGAGATTCACTTTTAAGATGGTTTCGCCTTTGTTTGACAAGAATTCAGTTTTGCTCCTCATCTTTGAGCGTGTCTCTAGAGCGCTGAACCACCTGATGTAGCGCCGGCCGTCAGCCTGCTGTCTGAAGGGGCTCTGCTGTATCTAGACAACGCTAACACGGACAGCGTCTCTGTTCCCCTTGGGCCTGGACACCGGCGTTCTGATCAGGGTGGAGCCAGCCCTGACCGACATGATGCCTTTGTGTTTCATCGCGGCCGTTTGTTGTGTTGGGTTATAATTGGCTGTTGTTTGTCTGGCGAGGTGTGATCCAACGTCCACACACACACCTGTGAACACTTCTCTTTGTGAGGTCCGCCTCTCCCTTCCTTCACGTTCCTCACACGCCGTGTAGGAATCACGCAGCACTATAAACGTTTTGCGTGGCTGCACATCTGATATAAACCCACTGTTTGGTATCTCGCACAGTCTCTGTGTGTCTCTCTCTCTCTCTGTTACACACACACACACACACACACACACACACACACACACACACACACACGGTTGGTCACTCTCCTCCTCTCGCCCTCCATCTCCTTGCAGCATTGTTTTGAAGCCTGTATATGAATGAATGAGAAAGAATGAGGCAGGAGAGACAGTGCAAACACACACACACACACACACACACACACACACACACACACACACACACACACACACACCTCTGGGTACTGATGTCAAAACAAGCCGTCGGAAGTGGTTTAAAGACAGAAGTTTAGCAGAGTGTGAGGCTCTGTTCCCTCTCCCCCCCCCCCCCTTCCACCTGGAGCGCTGTGCACTCAGACTGCTCCCGGTGAAGGACAGACATAGCTGGAGAAAACATAATTACAAAAAGCATGACGTTATTGCGTTATTAAATCAAAGCCCTCCTGTGGTGACATCTTTGTAGTTTCATTTGATTACACTTTGCGTTATTTTTCACAGTAGCTAACCCCGAATGTTGTTACAGCCCACGCTTATATCGCACAAAGGTGATTTTTTTTCTCCCCATTAGCGGGAAGGTTTTTCAGTTATCACGAACATAACTGCAAATGGAAATTTCCACCTTGTTAGCTCGACTGCCCACTCATCGTTAGACTCTTTGGTTAAACAGCATTCACCCAGAGACGCCATCTTGGCTCAACTCGTGAGCAGGGGGGTGGGGGGGAATATCCAGATTGGGGGGGGGAATCTCCAGATATGAATCTCCAGATTTTTGGTCTTATTCAAAGAACATTTACATTGAAGGCATTTATCAGTCACTTTTATCCAAAGCGACTTACAAAAAGTACATTTGTCAGACGAAAGAGAAACAACAATATCTCGCTGTCTGTACAGTAAGGATGTTCATAGAACCAAGTGCCAAGCACAAAAACTCGCAAGGTGAACCCATCCCCTGTAGACAACAAAGATAGCTAGGATAAGACGCTACACCATGCTCAGTACTATTTTTAAATGCAGGTTCATGCTTGCATGCACTTGTGTCATTAGAATAACAAGCAGAGCCAGTTCTACGCTCAGAGGTGCTCCACACAACGCAGACTAATCCTCATAATCACGTACACACACGGAGACCAGAGGGCGGCTGCGCCCTACAGACCGAGACCGGCTCCTCACCTGTGGGACGCCTTCGCGCGTCAAGTCTAAGCTAGCCTGAGTCCCCGGACACCGGAGTCATTAAGCATATTATGGGATGGCAGCTGAGCGTGAGACTGTCCCCAGACAGGAAACCCCAGCATCGTGAGACAGGAAACACATCATCATGGGACTGTCCTCAGACAGGACACACATTATCACGAGACTGTCCTGAAACAGGAAACACATTGGGACAATGTGTGTGTGTGTCTGTGTGTGCGTATGTGTGTGTGTGTGGGTGTGTTGTGTATAAATTAGAGCTGTCAGTTAAACGCGTTATTAACGGCGTTAACGCAAACCAAATTTAACGGCGTTAAAAAAATTATCGCGCGATTAACGTAATTATTTTATTAAAAAAAAAAAAAAAAAAATTTTTTTTTTTTTGGCTCAAAACAAAGAAGCAGTAGCCTGACTGCTATGTTCAAATGACATTTGTTCAAAGCAGTCGTTTATTTGCACTACAGGCTCTTTTTTTGTATCGTCCTGTTTTGATCAGTATATGCCAATGTTGTTATCAATAGAAAATCATTTGCACAAGGCAAGCCGATGCACTTCATCATGTTGATAAGAGAATTAAAATGAGAAGAATTATGGGACAAAAAAATCAAGGGATATTTAGCATAGAAAAAGAATTTGCGATTAATCGCGATTAATAATAGTTAACTATGACATTAATGCGATTAATCACGATTAAATATTTGAATCGCTTGACAGCTCTAGTATAAATACTTTTCTAAATAGTAACAATCTAATCCTATCTACTGTCTATATTGGTGGTCAAGGAATACTACAACAACATGTTGACAGACTGACGGACACACCTACAGTCGTAACATGTGTACCGCCCATACATACAGTCATTCATAAAAGATATACAAGAGAATAACTACGTTATCATCACAACTATACAAATATTTATTGTGGTTTAGTGAATTAGGAGTGGTAGGTGTTCAGAGTTAGAAATTAGGAAGGCCTTAGGAAGGAGTTAGGAGTTAGGAAGGAGTTAAGAGTTAAGAATTTAGTAGGAGGTAGGAGGTAGGTGTAAAGAATTAGGAAGTAGTTAGGAGTTAGGAAGGAGTTTGGAGTTAAGAATTAGGAAGGAGTTAGGAAGCAGTTAGGAGTTAAGAATAAGGAAGGAGTTAGGAGGTAGGAGAAAATAATTAGGTAGGAGTTAGGAGTTAGCAGTGGATGCAGCCTGTTTTGAGTTTGGATGAGTTAATGGTCTTGTTGCTGAGAACGGACTCACTTACCCAGGCTGTAAAACCTTCAGTCAGAGATCAATACAGGATCAGGGACTGTAATTAGATATTGAGGAGTTTTCTGTCTGTGTTATGTGTGTGAGTGTGAGTGAGTGTATGTGTTTATATGCATGTGTATGTGTGTGTGTGTGTGTGTCTGTATATTTGTGTGTGTATATATTTGTGTTTGTGTGTGTTTATATATTTGTGTGTGCGTGTGAATGCGTCTGTGTGTGCGTGGATCTATATGTATGCGTGTCTGTGCATGCGTTTTTTGTGTGTATATGCGTGTGTGTATATGTGTGCGTGTGTGTTGACCTCGTGCGAGGAATCTGCAGATTAAATTGCATGCACCCGAGCACGCCTGAAACGCGGGGCGGAGGACGAGGCAGAGTGAGCGCATGTTTGTTGGAATGCACACCGACGCAGCGACAGGTAGCACCTCTGTGCTGTCCTTCCTCTTCCACTTAGCCGAGCGTAAACATTGAATCTGCAGCGTCACTATAAATATTTTAATTGCCAATTAGAGCCTTCGTCGAACGGTTGACGGATGGACGGGGCGCTTGGGTTCCTCCTCACTTAGTCCTGCTAGCCGAGTGTGTGTGTGTGTGTGTGTGTGTGTGTGTGTGTGTGTGTGTGTGTGTGTGTGTGTGTGTGTGTGTGTGTGTGTGTGTGTGTGTGTGTGTGTGTGTGTGTGTGTGTGTGAGTGTGTGTGTGTGTGTGTGTGCTCCTCGTCTGCCGATGCAGGGGGCGGGCCCTGACGGCATGAAGACACACCTGTTAGGCGCCGCCTCCCGTCAGGCGACGCCCCCTCCCTCATGGCCCTTCTGTAATACCAGAGTGTCAATGACATGCAGAGTGACAGACACACACATACATATACACACACACATATATACACCCACTTCTCTCTCTCTCTCTAAATGTAACCTTATTTTTAGTCTGTCTCTCCGTCTCTCTCTCTCTCTCTCTCTCTCTCTCTCTCTCTCTCTCTCTCTCTCTCTCTCTCTCTCCCTCTCTCTCTCCCTCTCTCTCTCTCTCTGCTGTACAGCCTCATCTATGAATCTTCTTGCTTCTGCACTCCTCTCCATCACAGAGAGATCAGGATGGATGCAGAGGGCCTTCAAGGTCAGTCTATCCGTCATCACACCATCATCTCCCACCAGAGTAATGAAATACCAGCAGAGAGAGACCGACGCTTCGTTCCTCCCAGCCTAGAGGGCCGAGTCTCACTCGTAATGCTCCCTAAAAAGGTTCAATGATAATCATGTCAACTGTTCTTGGCTCATCCAAGAACAATTAGAAGTTATATAACCTTTACTCGCTTTTTTGATCAGGGAAAGGTTTATGCCCCCTGCTCTAAGATGACAGAATACACAGCCTGGAAACCTGCAGCATCATACACATATTACTACAAACATTCATACAGTTATTGAATGTCACCTTTTCTCAAGGTGCGTTAACACCAAAAAGTAGGCGCGATCCATATTAAGTCAATACAAAGACGTGTTTAGAGGCAAAGTTTTCATACACCTAGTCTTACGACTGAGGGCGTGGAATGTCCCATGCAGTGATCGTATAGATGTGAGCTACTGGGACTCTTTCAGGGCCTACAGAAGACTTCAGATCCAGTGTGTGTGGTAGAATCACTCTGAATCGGTTGGATTATTCTCAAACACCTTCCAGTCCAGGACCGCTCCCCGGAGCTGATGCTGAGCTCATAGGTTCCACTGTTGCTTTGAAACCAGAACCTCAGGTCCTGAGGCTGAGAGCGCCCCCACAGGCGGGCTGGGTCGGACCACACAGGGAGGGGTAAAGCAGGAGCTCTATGAAACCGTGAGGAAGAGGAGGAACCGTCCTGTCTGGAGGTCTTCAGCTCAACCACAACCAGTCCATCTAGTAGTCAGAGATTTTGAAATGCTTAAGATCTCTCTCTCTAGAGGAGAGAAAGAGAGAGAGAGAGAGAGACACACAGGATAGAGAGAGAGAGAGAGAGAGAGAGAGAGAGAGAGAGAGAGAGAGAGAGAGAGAGAGAGAGAGAGAGAGAGAGAGAGAGAGAGAGAGAGAGAGAGAGAGAGAGAGAGAGAGAGAGACACACACACACACAGGATAGAGAGAGAGAGAGAATAAACGTGAGTGAGGGGGGGCTTCTTGGTATCCTGGAGACTCTTTGAAGTTAGCGAATGCATTAAGGTTCTCTCCAGCTATACATTAACAGCAAGGGGGGGAAGGAGCGAAGGAGAGATGGGAGGGAGAGAGTTCACTCACAGGCCAGAATCCCTACAGAGTCTTCCTCATTTGAATGACTCTAAGACGCGTGTAAGCTGTGATACAATAATTAAAAAATCTCTCTCTCTCTCTCTCTCTCTCTCTCTCTCTCTCTCTCTCTCTCTCTCTCTCTCTCTCTCTCTCTCTCTCTCTCTCTCTCTCTCTCTCTCTCTCTCTCTCTCTCTCTCTCTCTCTCTCTCTCTCTCTCTCTCTCTCTCACACTCTCCATGGCTGCTGTATGGGGCCAGGATAATTTAGCTGCTTTTAGCCACACACACACACACACACACACACACACACACACACACACACACACACACACACACACACACACACACACACACACACACACACACACACACACACACACACACACACACACACACACAATTCTGAATCTACGTCAGTTTCTATCAGGTTTCCTCTCCACCTACATTATTTTAAATATTATATTACACAGCCCCCTATCTTCCCTTCTCTCCCCTCTTTCTCCCCCCTCTCCCCCAGTAATGGCTGCTCTGTTTTAGCGAGCAGCCTCGTCTACGGCGTCTAACGACAACGTTGGTTCATTGTGTTAATTTGTTGTTTCATAGTCCTGCAGGAGGCTCTGATTCCTGCACCCCTTAGAGACAGGGAGGGAGGGGGGAGGGAGGAGGAGGGAGGGAGGGAGGGAGGGAGTGGGGAGGGAGGGAGGGGGGAGGAGGGAGGGAGGGAGAGGGATGGAGACAGAGAGGGAGGGCGGGAGGGAGAGGGATGGAGACAGGGAGGGGGGAGGGAGGGAGGGAGAGGGGGAGGGAGGGAGAGGGATGGAGACAGGGAGGGGGGAGGGAGGGAGAGGGAGGGGGGGAGGGAGGGAGGGAGAGGGGAAGGGAGGGGGGGAGGTAGGGGAAGAAGGAGGGAGGAAGAGAGGGATGGAGAGGAGTAAGGAGTAGATAAAAAGTGGATGAAGGGGTAGAGAGGAGTAGATAGAGGAGTAGATGAAGGGGTGGATGGAGGGGGGGATGAGAGGATGGATGGAGGAGGGGATGAAAGGATGGATGGAGGAGGGGATGGAGGGATGGATGGAGGGGGGGATGAAAGCTGGATGAGGCAGGCCGGGCCAGAAGTCGGGCCGATGAAGGGCTTGGATAATGAAAGAGGAAGACGAGGAGGTAGTGAGGAGGACCAATCAGGGAGAGGGGGGGGGGATACAAGGCCATCTGGGGGGTACCAGGCCACGCTCATGCATCACGTCCACGGATGAGAGGATGGGGAATGAAATGATGAATGTGTGTCTATTCATGCATTTATTTGTGTCTGTGTGTGCCTGTGTGTGTGTGTGTGTGTCCATCTGCATGTGCCTGTGCACGTGTGTTTGCGTCTGTGTGTGTGTATGCGTGTGTGTGTGTGTGCATGCGCATGTACGATAGAATTATCCTACAGTTTGAAGCTTCTGGTAATTTAGGGTTAGGGTAAACTATATTTGGGTGGAATTACATTTCTCGCCTGAAAAATAACATTGTATTGATTCAAACGTCTCCAGTTCCTCTACCTCTCCAAGCCTGTGAACAGTTGGCCTCGGCATTCAATGGTACTTTAGAAATAAACATTCCTGTCTAAACCTGACGCTTCTGCTAATTATTACCCAAAAATTACAATATCACAGACACAGACACAGACACAGACACAGACACACACACACACACACACACACACACACACACACACACACACACACACACACACACACACACACACACACACTAAGACAGACAGACACCCACAGACCAACACTTCTAGAGGAGTTTCCCTCCTCTGTGACTGCATGGGGCCCCAGCATTGTGGTCCCTGGGCCGAGTCTGCCACTCAGCTCTCCAGGAGAGAGAGCTCTGTCCTGGCTTTGAGCTCTGCAGGCGAGCCCTGGATGAGAAGAGAGAGAGAGAGAGAGAGAGAGAGAGAGAGAGAGAGAGAGAGAGAGAGAGAGAGAGAGAGAGAGAGAGAGAGAGAGAACGAGAGAGAGAGAGAACGAGAGAGAGAGAGAGAGAGAGAGAGAGAGAGAGAGAGAGAGAGAGAGAGAGAGAGAGAGAGAGAGAGAGAACAAGAGAGAGAGAAAGAGAGAGAGAGAGAGGGAGAGAGAGAGAGAGATAGAGAGAGAGAGAGAGAGAGAGAGAGAGAGAGAACGAGAGAGAGGGAGAACAAGAGAGAGAGAAAGAGAGAGAGAGAGAGAGAGAGAGAGAGAGAGAGAGAGAGAGAGAACGAGAGAGAACGAGAGAGAACAAGAGAGAGAGTAAGAGAGAGAGAGAGAGAGAGAGAGAACGAGAGAGAGAACATCTGTAGGAGCCAGGGAGTGGAAGCTCCATCAAAGACAGAATACAGAAGTGGAAGAATAGAAAAAGAATGCACTTTTCTATTTTTCTGTTTGGTTTCCCCTTTCAAGTAGAGTTGGAGCGTTGTGGAGTTGTGGAGAAGCAGAGGTGAGCTGGTGAGCTGTTCTCCCTCGAGAACGTCTGGAGAACACAACAAGACAACCAGGAAGAGCTGGAACTAGCCTTCAATGCAACTATTCAACTATTAAAGATTATTATCTATTAACATCCTGGCAGGGGTTTATAACCTGATGTCAACGGCCAACACAAGGACGAACGAACCACATTCAATTCCTGATTCCTTTCAGAATGAATTTGCCTTAATGTCTACTTTGTATAATACCGACTTTAATCCATCGTTAAATAGCTATAAATACACATTAGATTCACACACAGACCGCCGCCGACACACAGACAGGTCAGAGTCAGCAGGTGGTGAAGTATATGACAGCTGCAGCATGAGATAAATGTTTGTGCAGTGATATAATAATAACTCTCTCCCTCCCTCATATTGACTCCGGTATCTTATCAGTTTTCCAGCCCTGTTTTAATTTCCTGTAAGCTGTCAGACGTTCTGCAGATGGAGAACCAGGAAAGAACCGGGCCGGGAGAGACAAGAGGCCAGGAGAGAGAGAGAGAGGGAAGAGAGAGAGAGAGAACGAGAAAGAAAGAAAACGAGAGAGAGAGAGAGAGAGAGAGAGAGAGAGAGAGAGAGAGAGAGAGAGAGAGAGAGAGAGAGAGAGAGAACGAGAGAGAGAGAGAGAGAGAGAGAGAGAACGAGAGAGAGAGAGAGAGACCGAGAGAGAGAGAGAGAGAGAGAGAACGAGAGAGAGAGAGAGACCGAGAGAGAGACAGAGAGAGAGAGAGAGACGAGAGGATGAGAAAGAGAGAGAACGAGAGAGGGAGACACAAGAGGCCAGGAGAAAGCGAGAGAGCGAGAGCGAGAGAGAGCGAGAGCGAGAGAGAGAGAGAGAGGGAGAGAGAGAGAGAGAGAGAGAGAGAGAGAGATGGAGCTATCAAATGACCGGAGGGCTGGGTCTCTTCTCACAGATACACAAATGGGCATTCACATGCACGCGCACTCACACGACACGGGCACGCGCATGCACACACACACACACAGGCACAAGCATGGAACCACGCACACACACACAACCAATGGTAGAAAAGTGTTTGTAGCAACAATGGAAAAGTGAGACCCATTCCCATTCCCGGCTCCCAGTCCAGCAGCACCAGTGTGCAGCACGGAGTGGTGCGATGGGAGTGTGTTGTGTTGTGTTGTGTGCACCTGAGTCCAGTGTGCAAACATGGGGTGTTACTGTCGCCATGGTCACAGCACGAAGCAGCGCACCCCCTCAGTGGGAGACAATAACAAGCACACAACAATAACCTGAGATTAAAACACACACACACACACACACACACACACACACACACACACACACACACACACACACACACACACACACACACACACACACACACTGAAGAGTACAAAACGTTTTTTTGCACCGAGCTGGACCACAGCAGTAGGAGGAGGAGGAGGCAACACGTCATGAGCAGCAGTCTCTCATCTCAGGACCGAGACGAGGAGGATGAGGAAGAGGAAGAGGAGACAGGAGAGACACACAGAGCTCTACTGAACCACACGCTATTAAGAGACCTGGCTCTTATCTTTGTTGGGGGTTCTTGTGTTCGCTGGGTGATCAACGATGATGCCTCCTCCGCGAAACACACACACACACACACACACACACACACACACACACACACACACACACACACACACACACACACACACACACACACACACACACACACACACACACACACACACACACACACACACACACACACACAGTCCTCCAGAGCAGCTGCATTCCAGCATGATTAACCACTAATTGTATTTGCTCAGCCTCAACTAGCTCCAGCTACTGATGGGCCGTGAGGAGGTTAGTGTGTATGTGTGTGTGTGTGTGTGTGTGTGTGTGCGTGCGTGTGTGTTTGTGTGTTTCGCGGAGGAGGTGTATTTGGGTCTATTATTGTGTATTATTGCTTATTACGGTGTATTTTGGGGTGTTATGGTGTATAATGGTTTATATAGATGTAATTCCGTCTATGGAGGCTTATTTGGATATGATTTGGTATGTTTTGGTTTATTTAGATGTGGTTTGGTGTGTTTTGGTGTATTTTTTCTGTATTTTGATGTGTTTTGGTATGTTTTGGAGTTTCGGTTTGTTTTAGTTCGTTTTCGTGTGTTTCGGCAACTGGGAGGCTGATGAGTTGGAACCAGGACAACACAAAGAGACACTAAAGGCCGCAACGTTTCCCCTGCTCTGTTTTACGTCTTTATTATTATTTCATTACTGATGTGAATAAAATATAAGCTTTAGTGTTCATGTATCCATTACGCCTGGGAGTGCGTTTCTTCTTAATGCATCTCTAAACTATCCAACTGAACAAATACCCCGCCGCCCGCCTCCCTCAAGGCCTCCTGCCTAAAACACCCCGCCGAAACAAGACTAGCTGCTCCACCTCCTCAGAGCTCCACTTCCCCGACTTCCCTCAGCTCCACCTCCTCCTCCTCAGAGCTCCACCTCCTCCTCCTCCTCTTCCTCAGAGCTACACCTCCTTGGAGGTGTAGCTCTGAGAAGGAGGAGGTTTAGCTCTGAGGAGGAGGGTGTTTATCTCTGAGGACCAGGAGCTCCAACTCCTCTAGAGGAGCAGAGGTCATCTTCACATGCGTGTTGTGAAGACGGCATCAGCAAGTATTTCCGCCGATAAGAAATCCTGGATCAGCATCTCCATCCCTTCAACGTTTTTACACAAACAGAGGAGATGCAGAATCTTCCCATCGTGTTTGAGGCTGTTCTCTCCTCCATCAGGATTCAGCCCGGCCTCCTCTCTCTCTCTCTCCGTCCTGGACTTGAGGAAGCCCAGCACCAGTAGGGCAGGCTGCACTGGGACTAGATGTGTCAGATTCCCAGCGCTGAAGGGCTCGCCGCGTCACGTGTTTCAGGGCCTTACAGCTGAGGCCGTCTGCTTAACTGGGCCAGTGGAGCGGACGGCACTGGTCCGACACGCGGAATAACACACACACACACACGCACACGCATGCACATGCACACACAAACTTAAAGACACACACACACACACACGCACACTGACACACACACACACACACACACACACACACACACACACACACACACACACACACACACACACACACACACACTTAAAGACACACACACACACACACACACACACACAGAAACACTGACACACACACAAACACACACTTAAAGACACACACACACACACAACACGTGGGCCTAGATTCCAGTCTGACAGGAGATCTCTGTCCCCGATGGCTTCATTGCAATTCCATTCTCTGCCCTTCCTCCTCTGCCTCTCTCTCTCCTCTTGTATCTTTCCAGTTCTCCCTGTTCTTCTCTCTCTTAGTCGGAAATGTTTACCTCTGGTTCTGATCATTTTTGGAAATTCTAACCTTTAAATGTTCAAAAGGGAACCAGTTGTTCATATTTAAATTTAGGGCATTTAGAAGACACTTTCATCCAAAGCGACTTACAATAAGTACGTTCATCAGAAGAAAGAGAAACCACAATATATCTCAGTCGGTACATTACGGATGTTCATTGAACCAAGTGCCAAGCACTAACAATCGCTAGGTTAACACATCCCCGTAAACAACAAAGCTAGATGCTACACAATGCTAAGTACTAAGTACTGTTTTAAGTAGTCTAAGACCAGGGGAGGAAAGGTCTAGAGAGGTCTCCTTCTGAGTGGAGCCGTGGTTGAGCTGAGATCTCTCCGAGGCCCCCCCAACAGGGCCCCCAGCAGGGGCCCCCAGCATGGCTCCAGAGATATGTCTCCCAGACCAGCGATGTAGAGATACGCTGGGCCGAGAGAAGGTCACGTTAAATGGTAATCGGCCTGCGTTTATACAGCGCTTTGCTAACCATTGGCCACTCAAAGTGCTTCAAAATATTAGTAGTAGTACTGCTTCAACCAGCACAAGGATAGGGTTTAAAACC
Organism: Gadus morhua; assembly: GCF_902167405.1. Taxonomy (NCBI): domain Eukaryota; kingdom Metazoa; phylum Chordata; class Actinopteri; order Gadiformes; family Gadidae; genus Gadus; species Gadus morhua. Next base: position 7,309,461 of record NC_044051.1, on the reverse strand, counting down.
ATCTAGTGTATAATTACCTCCTCATACAAAACACACAGGCCTCCCTTCGGCTGTCCCACTTTCCCACTCAAAGCCCCTTACAATACGGCCTAACATTCACCCATTCATGCCCACATTCACACACCGACGGCGGTGTCAAGCACGTAAGGCGACATGCAGCTCGTCGGGAGCAGGTTGGGATGAGTATGAGGTGCCTTGCTAAGGGACACCTCGACACACAGCTAGGAGGAGAATGGGGGATCAAACTAGCAACCTTCCTTCAAGTTACCAGCCAATCCGCTCTACCTTCTGAGCCACATGCCGCCCGAGTTTCCCTCATGAGTTTTAGCGTTTACATCCGGTCTACCGAAACCTTTCCTTCTCTTCCTCCCTGTAAGCCCATTGGAGCATCTTGTTCCAGGCGGAGAGGAGAGGAGAGGAGAGGAGAGGAGAGGAGAGGAGAGGAGAGGAGAGGAGAGGAGAGGAGAGGAGAGGAGAGGAGAGGAGAGAGGGGAGAGGAGGAGAGGAGATGGGAGGGGAGAGCTGGAGAGAAGAGGAAAGGAGAGGGGAGGAAAGAAGGAGAGAGGAGTGGAGGAGAGGAGAGAGGAGAGGAATATAGGAGACGAAACGAGAGGAGGGGAGAGGAGAGGTGAGGAGGAGAGGTTGGGAGGAGAGGAGCGAGGAGGGGAGGTGAGCAGGAGAGGAGAGGAGGAGAGGAGAGAGGAGAGGAGTAGAAGAGACGAAACGAGAGGTTATGAGAGGAGAGGAGGAGTGGGTAAAGTAGGAGAGGTGGAGATTTTAGGAGAGGAGAGAGGAGAGGAGAGGAGAGGAGAGGAGAGGAGAGGAGAGGAGAGGAGAGGAGAGGAGAGAGGAGAGGAGAGGAGAGGAGAGGAGAGGAGAGGAGAGGAGAGGAGAGGAGAGGAGAGGAGAGCTGATGAGCGCCTGGGAGGCAGGACAGCGATACCTCCCGCCGGACCCAGCAGAATGTCAGAAGTGTTTTCATCAGGGGGGGCATGTCCCACGTCACCGTCCGGTGTGTGCTGACCCGGGCAGAGTGGGAGTCGCACTCGCGCACAGATGGGCAGCGTGGCAGGACCCGGCAGCCCTTCAATCACCATGACAACAGTATCCTACTCATCAAGACAGATTGTATGGGACTAGATGTGTTCGCCCTCAGGCTGGCTCCAGAGGCCTCATTAAGGCCTCGTTAAGCCCTTCATGTATCATTATCATCCTCTTTCACCCTGCATACAGCTCAAATATGTACACATCTCTCTCTATCTCTCTATGTCTCATGTATGTATATCTCTCTCTCATAACTCCTGTATGCATATCTCTATCTCTACCTCTACATCTCATGTATGTATATCTCTATATCGCATACATGTATATCTCTATCTCTATGTCTCATATATGTACATCTCTATATCTCTATATATGTTTATCTCTATGTCTCTATATCCCATATATGTATATCTCTATAACTCTATATATGATTATCTCTATATCTCTATATATGTTTATCTCTATGTCTCTATATCCCATATATGTATATCTCTATATATCATGGCTCTGGTCTCTGAGAATATGAGGTCTAAAACATGAGCAGAACCAATGAGAATTATATACTCAAAAACTTATTCTTAATCTCTTCACATTCGTTCACGGGTCAAGGAGGATTGGTCAGTGCCAACGGTCACATGGGCGGCCCAAGGACCAATAGGAGAGCAGGAAGGCCGTTCCGCATCAGGGCGACCGCGGCACCGCTGAGGCCGGTAACCGATCTCTCCAGAACCGTCTGGAACCTTCACGTTGGAACGCAGCCATCTAGGAGGGGGGTGTTGCTATGCCAACCGAACCACCAAGAAGGAAAAAAGGGGTTTCCAGCAATGCGAGTGAAAACTCCATCAAGCCACCAACCCTGAATGGGTCTGTGCTCGGCTGTGTGTGTGGTGGGGGGAGGGGGGGTCGTCAACGCCAGCGCCTGTCTCTAGAGAGCAGAGACGCCGTCAAGAGAGAGGAACGACGTGTTTACATCCAGTAGTCGGAGGACCAGCGGGGGGGGGGGGGGGGGGGGGGGGGCCTGGGCCGGGCCTGTCCGGGGGGGGGGGGGGCACGTCAGCGGGCGTGTCTCCACTCTGACAGCGCTGCTCCTCCAGCGGTGGCCCTCGACAAACTCTCCTCTCTCTCCCCAGAGACGCGGTGGACTTAGCCATCCCTTGTTGCTTAGCAACCGCTATCAGCGTTTTTTTTTTTTTTTTTTGGGACAGTGCAGTCTTATCAAGCATCGCACAAGTTTGGTTTTCCGCATGCGTAACAACGGCCAGTGAAAATCGATGAAGGATTTGCATCTTTCGGCTGCTCGCCTGACCTCGCGGTCTCAACAAGTTGAGAGTCGCTCGGCGAGGGACCGTCGGAGATATCTACCTGCTCATCCGAATCCCTGCAGGGAGTCTCGATGGTTTCAGAGGAGGGGTTCAACAACACAAACAAACGCACACTCCCTGCAGACACAAGCAATTTACTTTCCAACGAATCTGATCTGCATATTGAAGATCAACTTGCTCTCTGAGTCTGAAACAACAACTCGATGGAAGACTCGCTCTACAGGAGACTCACGCTTACAAAGACACAGACACACACATATAGAAAATATTTTGTCATATATAGAAAATATATATGATATATATTTTATAAAATATTATATAA